>NC_135273.1:9010934-9203434 GCF_051311805.1 Agelaius phoeniceus | reverse complement strand
CTTCCCTGTACAAGAAAGGCATTGAGTTACTGGAGTGAGTCCAGGAAAGGACCATGAGCAGAATTAAGGGACTGGAGCATCTTTCATGTGAGGAGCGGTTGAGAAAGCAAACAGTCTTCTGTGTGAAGAAGAGAAGGCTCTGGAGGACTTTATCAGTGTGTACAAATAACTGATGGGTTGGAATGAAGATGAGGGGCTCCTCTCAGTAATGTCCAGCAACAGGACAAGAAGAACATATTATAACATGTGAAATTCCATCAGAACATGATAATTTTTTACTGTGGTAATGGTCAAACAGTGAAATAGGTAGCTCAAAGTGATTGTTAAATCTTCTTCTCAGAAGATACTCAAAATAAGTCTTGACTCTGGGAGGCCCTAGGGCAGAGTGTCAGACCAGGTGATCTCAAGATCACCTGAAGGGACTTCCCTGTGAGAAGGGACTCCTCCTCACCTCAGCCATTCTGTGGTTCTCTGAGGTGGATGTGACAGCCCTTAAGTATCTATTCTACTTTATTTATGTGGTGTCTTTTCACAATTATGGATATGTAAGTTGCATACTGTAATGAAGCTGGATGATTTTCACCCTGGAATAAGTCACATTTGGGTCTTTTTTATTACCTTAATCAGCAAAAATACATATACTATTTTAACCTGCCCCTGTAATCATCTAGGGATTAATCTGACATCACATAACTAATTTTATGCAATTTCACATTACAATTCCTGAAACTTACCATGATAAATTAGAAGCTTTTTTCCTGTTTGCATCTCTAAATTGATAAGCCCTTTCATCTTATGTACAGTTGTTCATACAAGCTGAGATCTGTTGGAAGGTCTGCCTTCCTTCTTTGAGCAGTGTCATTGATTCATGCCTTCAGTGGTGTCTGAACAGGATGCCTCTTATGTCACCATCTCTAAGGCAGCCCAGCACTGTCAGGCTTTCATAGTTTGTCTGCTGTCATTTGTTGATGCCGAGGATGTTTAAATCTATGCAGAAACCTCCTGAAGGACTACGCAAAGCCTTTCGTATCTGGCAGCCAGATCTGGAGTACTCAAGGCCCACTGTAAGCAGAAGAACTTTAGAATAAACATTTGTAGGGGTATGTTGCAAATTTAACAGGTGTTTGAGAAGCTGATTTGGTACACCTGGGAGTTAATCAGAGCTTTTGCTTTTAAGTTGCCTGAATTTTATGGCAAAAACATGACGAAAATCTCTCAAGACATAAGGAGAAACAATCAGCTGTCTCTACTACGTAGGGGAAGTTTTTAATAATGGCTGAAAACACTGCAAAGTGCACTCATCCGCTTTTTAAATTCAAAACACTGTTTTAAAGAATATTTCTTGTTGTTATTTTTCTGGATTTGTGTTATAATCTACTTTGCTGGTGAGAAAGAGACAAGTTTACAGTCTTGTAAGTAGGCATTTCCAACACCACACATTATTTGCAACTCTGCAACTCAATTTTCTTAATTTCAGGCCACTTAGTCTGACCATATAGCCCCAGAATATGAGAAAGCAATTTTCATGCATTCTTAAAACCTGTTTTCGGACAAAAAAAGAGCTCACCAACTTAATCCTGATGAATCACAAAATTCTGTCTGGTTTTGAGGGGACTTAATTCTGTTCCCCATGCTCAGATTTCCACAGTACCAAAATGAATTCTAGAACTTCCTTATTTTGTCTGCACAATGTAGGAGAGTAAGGTATACCCTTCTTTGTTGAGTCTTAGATATGTTTGCTCAGACAGGAATGTTTTGAATGAGGAATAGTTTAAAATGCTTCATTCATCTTCAGTGATAAAATTGGCATGGAAATGTAAAACACTGTCAAGGAGAAGAAGAGCACACCTTGTTGTAGAGGACCATTGTGCTCTGCAGTTGAGTTGCTTTCACTAAGTTCTTCTCAACTGCCAGATATTTTCCAGGGGAAAAAAATGGGATATTTATATAATGTAGGTTTCATGTTGTCTCAGGACAGTGTGAGAGAGAGAGAGATCCAACCATTGAATGCTGTCCAGGATTTCAGGGAAAAACTATGTCGCAAGTATTTACTTTCTCTTCTTCATCACCCTTAGATATTTCTATAGCTTTCAGTAATTTAAGACGTGTTGAGCTTGCCTCTATGAGTGGTGATTATTGGATATTGTGCTGTGGCTCTGAATCTCTCAGAAATACCTGTGCTACTGGAAGAGTTTGTGGATAATATATCTATTCTTTGTACCTAATTTTGTCTTGGCTTCTATTTTATACCCCTTTTGTAGCATGTAAACATGATGTTTTACAAGTTAAGAAATCAAAGGAAGAAAAAGTCTCCTGTTCCATATACAGGAGGAACTTGAGTTGAGGTTGCTTAGAATTATTATTTCTTTCAATCCTCCTTACTCATTGGGAATCTCAGGAATATGTAACTCTGAAACAGTTAAAGGAGAAATATCTCTCAGCAAGAGACACAGCAGCTTATTTTCCACCCTTGTGTGACATGACTAATTCTTGTTACTAAGGGATCCAAGCAAATTTCAGTGGCTTTCACCTGTTGTAATGAGCTACAGTCAAACCTCCTTTTCTGGTGAGCCATAAAAACATGATGTAATTAATGTTGTGACCTACAGGCAGATGGTCAGACCCACCTCAAAGCATTGACAGCCTACTTGCTGGAAAGCAAATAGGAATCTCTACACAAAGATGTGTGTTTGCTTCTTTATGGAGTAATAGTAATTATTGTCTTATGTGGACGCAGCACTGAATGAAAGTGCAGTGAACACAACAGTGAAAGTATGTTAACAAATGTTTATAAGGTACTTCTGAAGCCAGGAGTCTTCAAGTCCAATGATTTTAGCATGAAAAGGGAACTGTTTTAACAGAACTCTAGGAGGTGTCCTGCCAGATATGAGTAATGGAATTTGATGTACATTGTCCACAGCAGCATGTCACAGATTTGGGTCTCTCATTCCTTTACTGATGGAACAATCTGAATCTCCAAGCAGCTGCCCTGAAGGACCTCCCACCATATTTCATGGTGTGGTTGTGCTGGTCAGGTGTCATAACATATGTGAAGCCATTAAAATTAAAATAAGTATATTGACCAAACTGCTTCCATTCCATTACAATTGCAAGAGCTGGAGTTTACTTTACAGGTACAATAGAATTAAAAAGTGTTTGCTCAGCTTAAAAAAACTTCAGATGCCTCTAACATCCATTGTTAATTTAACAAACTAACAAATCCTAGTGTTCATACACATAGGGCTGCATTAGACTAGTGGAAAGGTTGCTGTTTCTCCTATGTTGTAATTTTGTATTCTTAGTAATTTATTTGAATTTGTTAATATCTCTTGGACCTTCACATCCCTGTTCTGTCTTCAGGTGTATGCATATTCTGATTACATTTGAGCTCCAAATAACTAAGAGTATGGAAATGGAAACCAAGTTTTGAAAATCAGGACCTTGCTTCCTGTGTCCCTTGCTTTAAATAAAAAAGGCTATTCCTGTCCTAGATATTTACACTTAATATCTACCTATTTCATCTCTAATGAATTATTCATACATGTATATGTGAATACTGTGTGTAAAACCTTTCATTAGAGAAAGAGGGCTTCTGAGTTCTGGAGCATATACCAATATCTCCTCCTCAGGTGTTTCTTTGATATGCCAGAACATCTTTCTACTGAAATCTTAATCCAAAGTTTCTGTAGTGAAATGAGTTTTTATGCAGTTTCCAGTCACCATCAGAGAGAGCTTTTTCATGATCCCTGTTTCTTCTGCTAGCAGCAGTATTTCATGTTTCATATAAATTTTTTTCTTTTCTGGCTGATTTCTATTAAAATCTGTTTATTGTTTCAGAAATTCATTTTGAAGTGGCATATTGCATTCCTACATCTCTAAGCCCTCTGCCCTTCTTCATAGTCTGGGCTTTAAAGTGGTGAGGAGGAAGAAATAGGGAGAGATTTTTGTTTCTGGGGATGTCAGGCCTCAGGAGTATCCCAGCTGCACGGTCATGGGGGGAATCATGTTTGGGTTGTGCTGCTGCTTTGTAATAAACAGTCAGAAGCAGCACTGAGAGACCAAACTACTCAGTTTCCATTCCTTAGTGCTTTACCTGCAGTTGTTGATACCAGGGAAGGGCTTTTTACACCTTCAGTTTGAATATTTCCTGCTGGTTCCTTGCTTGTCCAGTCACCGAGCTGCTCCCTATTGCCACCTCCTCCCTCCTGGCCCTGCTCTCACAATCCTTCCCAGCTCTGACATTCCCAATTCCAGCTCTTTAATACCCTTTCTCTCTATTCAGATACTCCTTTGCATTTAAATTCAAATTCTGGCACCATCCCAATTTTCCTTAGCTCTGGGAAGGGTTTGATTCAGCAGCAGAGTGGGCCTTGCACCTTTGGGGTCATGAAAAGTTTATCCAGTAACTCACCCAGTGTTGTCTACTGGTTTTCAAAGGCTGTTCCCTCTGCTCCTTGGCCCTCTGCATTTTTATGTGTTGCTTCAAATGCAGAATATTGATTATTTTAGTGGTTTTTTTGTATTTTTAAATACATAAAGTACTTACCATTAAGTAAGGAAATTGTGCATTTTCATTAGTTGAGAGTACTGCCCTCTAACTGCTACCAAAAAACCCCTTTCCAACTACTTTTTTTGAAGAGATGAGGAAACACTTACTTTATAGACTTGTAAGACCATTTCTGTTAAAAGATTATCTTTTGGTATTCAGCACCTTTCAACCGGCTTTCCAATAAAAAGAGGGCTTATCTTTCACCTCAGTAGGTTTGGGATTATATCATTAATGCAGCAAATAAGGAATGTCAAATCTGTTCAGTAGTACAGATTTGCTAAGTTACAGTAGGAAAAAATAGTGATCCAAATTTGACCTTTTTGCCCTCTGTTTTGGAAGAAGTCGCAGGATATTTTACATGTGCAGGAATTCATTATTGAATCACACATCATGGGACAACTTAACTTCAGTCTTGTTAGGAACTTGCATCCAGTTGAAGTTTGCTTAAGACTGATTTTTGGATGAGCAAACATTGCAATAACCTTATAAAGATGCATTATTATATGTAATAGAAACATAATTTTAGGAGTTTTTATTCCATGCTAGAATGATGAAAACATGGGTTTTTTTCAGTTATCAGAAACTTTAAGTACTTCCCGTGTGTATCTCAGACCAATAATCACACAGGCTAAAATCTGTATATGTTTTCACAAATACCTTGCATTTGTCATAGAGTACCTGTGAATAATATTAATATCTGAATTATAAGCTGAACTCAGAAGATAACATAAAAGCATTATTTTACATGCCCTCTATTGGACCACTTCTACTGTGTAGGCTGTTGTATAGGAAATAACCTCCAACTGAATCAGAGAAAACAGTATTTCAGCATAATTTTTTTTGGTGCTGACCCTCTTTCTTTAATGTATTTATTCATATAAGATGGTGTTTATTGATGACTGTATTCATTGTGGCTTATTCCTAAGTCCGTAGTAAAGGTTTTGAAGACTTTTTTGTCCTAATAAGAATGTGAGGATTTCAGGTCAAGGTATATGGCTAGTTTTTGGTCTGAACTTACACTACCTGCTTTTTTCAGTTTTGAAATTATTTAGCCTCAGGGAGCTTTCCCCTCTGTGATAACATTTCAGAGTTTGTTGTCTGGTTCTGAGCCGGTAAGGCAAATAAAAGAAAGAAGGATAAAAATAAAAAGATATTTTGAGCAGTATCTATTGTTTCTAGCAATGTGAATAGACTCTCCAAACCACCTTGATTTGAGAAAGAAATAATGGGAAAAGCCACCAGTTTTCTGTCCTCCATATATATGTTTATATTCTCTTTTGTTATCTGTTAACTCTCAGCCACCCTGCTTAGGTGTCTCCAAGAGATGTCAGAATTTCATCTAACAGAGCTTGTCCAGAAAACCCATTTCAACAGGTGGAAAAAGAAAAGTCAAGTCAAGCCTATAGCAAGTAAATGTTCAAGTTGTATAGGCCTGAGAAGACCTCTTGATCAGGTTGCATATTCTCCCTGAGGAAAATCAGTTGTACAAAACTTGTGCAGAAAGTTTGAGATAGTTGGGAACTGCTGGTTAATCTTTAATGGGCAGAACTCAAATCCTGATATGTTGTCCCTAAACACTGTTCCCATTTACTTATGACTTATTCTCTCCCTCCCATCCCATATACCACTAGCCCTCCTTTTGAACTTTCACCAAGTGAAAGGAATTGATTCCAAGTGATACTGGCTTGGCAGTGACAGTCAGTCTGTTGTAACTTTTGAAGGAGCACAGCTGAATGGAATTACAAGTCCACATTTTGACCTTCAAATATATTAATACACTGGTAATTTAATGACTTCATTTGGTGAGTTCATTCTCCACAAAACATCAGCTGTATATTTCATTAAAAAAACAGACTTTGGTGAATTGGAATTTCTGGTATTTAAGTAAACAAACTGATTTTCAATACTTTTTAACAGATTTTTTGCTACATGGGCATGGTTGAATTTGCACAGCATGAGGTTTTGCTTGGCAAAGATTTTTTATATTACAGCTTACATCAAGAAGAAAAGTTGATGAGCTTAGACTTGACAAAGCTCACCTGTTTTTCAGATTTTTTTATATTTCTTGTTTGAAACTTTCTACTTCTGCTTCTTGATAGGCTAACATTGTTTTCCTCCAAATGCACTAAGGAATGAAATTTAACATTAAAAAATATATCTGTACTGAGAATGCTTTTTCTAGGTAAAGCCAATATCAAAAGGTTTTCATGATACAACATCTTTCAAGCACACTATTTTGTCCTTTTACATCTTAGGACTGAAGGGTTACAGTTACACAAATACTTTTTTTTTTTGGAGGGGGGAAATATAGAGGCAGGGAGGAGAAGCCCAAACTACTGTCCTGAAACAGAAATACAAACACAGAATGAAAAAACATCATTCTATCACAGTATGGAATGATGGAAAGGCACCTTATCTGGGTATTTCTTCATACAGTTAAAGTCACACCATACTACTGTATGATAATGATTTTATTGTAGTGCTGATAGAGTTTATTTTGTCTTGTAATTACTGACATTTATGGTCCATAAATTTATCAATGTGTTGCATGAGCAAGCAGTCAGGTTTGAGAAGTGCTGAGCATTGTGGAACCTTAGTCCAGTTACATTTGAAATGTCAGCTTGTGTAATGTGTGTCAGATGAGGACATAACCTCTAATTTGTGCAAGTACTGCCAAGCATCCAAGTCTCTATTTTTAAATCAAAACTTAAGACTCAGGAGTTCCATGTTGGAAGCTGTTTACTGAGTGGCTTGATTTCATCCTGTCAGTATGAGTGGAACTGCTGATGTGCAGTACCACTCATCTCTCTAAACTGGCAGTATGAACCAGCACTGTGATTTTCTTTGAGCTGTTACAGTCTTATTTTGAGAAACTATTTCTGGTTATTGGCTACTAGTTGTTGTGAGGAACGGTAGACCAACAAAATCGTAGTTCATGGTTTTGAGAATACAAATTCACTATTTTACATCAGTCACAGGCCATTTATGCACATCTGTACATTCTTGTTTCTCTGTATTTTCTCTTGGCTCAAGAGAACCTTTTTGTTTTCTTCCATGATTTTGTGTCCCTTCCATGTTTTGCAAACCTTTTCCTTGCTCCTAATTCCAAGTATCAGCTGTCTGTCACACTGTGGTTCTTTTTCTGCCACATTCTCTTTACCTCATCATATTTCGCTATCTCCAAAAATGTAGATTTTGATATGGAATTTTATATTCTTGGCCTAATCCTAACAAATGTAATAAACTGTCATGCTTATAAACATGCCCAGTTATTGGCTGGCAGAGCATAAATATTTACCTATTAAGTTGCAAGTGTGTGTGGGCACATGCACATTGATTGACACATTGATGTGCTTGCTGGGGAAGAATCGGAACCATAGAAAATGCTGATTTGGAAGGGATCCATAGGAATCTTAGAGTTCATCAAGCCCAACTCCTGGCCTGCACAGGACAACCCCAAGAATCACACCACGTGCCTGAGAGCATTGTCCAAGCACATCTTGAGCTCTGTCAGACTTGGTGCTGTGATCACTGCCCTGGGGAGCTGTTCCAGTGCCCAGCCACCCTCTGGGGGAAAAGCCTTTGTCTAATATCCAACCTAAACCTCTCCTGACACAACCTCAGGCCAATCTGTCACTGGTCACCAGACAAGCTCTCTCTCTTTTGCTTAGTACCTTTCCAAAAAGGTTTGCAAGGTAAGAGTTTGTTTCCATCAGGGAGGTCGAGGTCTGTCTGGTTATCTCCAGATGGAGGGATCAGGAGTAGATAATTGCTGTGGTTTGCATTTTTGTGAAATAAATTCCTCAATTTACTTTGCATATCTTCCAAAGATAAACATGCTGCAAAGGTATCTCTTGCATCTACTTGGCTGGTGTAAAACTCTGTAAAACTGAAGTCTTTCAGTGTTCATGTGTTTTAGTTTTGTCTTCTGTTTAGCCCTCTTGCAGGATCTAGAGAGCCAACATGCAAAACAGTTGGAATGAGAGTATTGTTTAGGTTTTGATTTTTTGTTATTCACAGAGATGCAATAATTCTGTCTTTTCATTACAGATGTCTTGAAAGCATTAATCTGATTTTTATTGTTGAGTGCTGTAAGATTTCCATGTGTTGAACGTTTTGGCACTTGCCTACTGTAATAATTGGCTGGAATGCCATCTTGAGAAATTTTCTGAGAATTATTATATTTGCTTTACTCTGTACGAAAGTGATTTTTCTGTTTTAGTGCCCTATTTTTCAGTAGTGAAATATGAGGTATAGAAGTGTTAAGAATGAAACATAGAGATCACATTAATTTTTTTCATTATTTTAATTTTTTTTTTTAATTAACTACTTTCAATTTTATGGAGAGGATGTATTTTAAATCTAGTCTAGAAACAATGATATTTTCTCAAATGAGTTTAAAGTGGCAAGTCAGAGTATTGCTCAAATGGTAATAATTCAAGGGAAGGGTTTTTAATGCATACCCATAAAATGTTCTACACAACAAGTATTCTAGCAAAACTTTATAAATATGTCATGAACTAGATTAGGTATTTATTCATAACAGAATAAATGTTAATTTTAACATTTTAAGATAATCTTTGGAGAAAACATTTAGAAATGCTTTTTAAAGCCTAGCCCACAGAAATGGAAATGACACTAAATTTGTGGAATAAATTAATCACTTGTAAATGTAAAATATGCTCGGATAGACCTTGGTGTTTTCCCTATGTTGATGACTTTTTTTAGTTATTTTATTCAGCTATTAAAACAACAAATTAGTGTTTGTGATCTCCTTTTTCCAAGAAAGGAGGGTTTCTTCAAACTCAAACTTAATTTATTTTAAGTCATGAAGTAAAGAAGAATATGCCATAACCTATGTAGTCTTAAAGAAATATATGGTGGTCCCCCTGACCACCCAGAGCGACAAAACTGAGTTTGAAAGTTTTTCTTTTCTTTTGGTGGAAATTTCCATGTTTAAGCAGCTCTGTTTAATGCAAAAACAGAGAGTGAATATTTGATTAAGAAAGTAATTTTAACTAGTGGTTCAAAATAAGATTGACTGTAGGTTTTTACTTCTAAATTAAATCAATTGTGTATTTCTGTATGTTTTTAAAGAACAATGCTTATTACTCTACTCCATTTTCCTGTTAGATACATGGATAGTTATTTGCATGATCATGTCTCTTAAAACATTTAAAAAACTTAGACCATTTGTAATGAACCTTTTATTCATCTATGATGCTCTGCATAGCACACTTGCACCTATATGAGTACATTTTGTCTGGGAACTAGTATGTTTTGGTAAAAAATGAGAGTTTTAAATATTTGCCTTGTAAATTTATGAAATTTGAAGCAAAATTTTGATACAAGAAGGTAAAATATTGAATTAAAGATAAAAATAGCTTGTTATGGTCTCCTGTTTTACTGACTCTTTGCTTGCTCAAGCAGTCAAACAGAAGTCCTGGTGCCAAAAGCCAGGTGACCCATATTTTACTCATTCCTACTACAGAGCTCAGGAGTTGGTGTATTAACAGTTTTAGTTCTGTACAATTTGTGGACTATCAGTTTTTCTGTTACAGCTTATTCATGCATAAAATAACATTTTCTGCTTTGCATAATGATAGAAAGTTCCTGAATTGTAAAGTTCTGCAAATGTGATGAATATTATTAAAGTTCTGGAGTATCATTTTTAGCCAATTTAAATGCTTGTCACAATGTGCCTCATTTGTGCTGTAAGTGAAACAGTATCTCTTCACACAATTACAATTCCTTACAAAGATAATATTTTGAGATGTTATGCTATTGACCATTTGTTGCAGTGGAGATGTAAAAATCCATGTATGAGCTTGGCATTTCTGAAATTTATTACCTTCCCTGTCATTTTCCTTAAGTGTGCTACAGCTTCATTGACATTTGTCAGAGTAATTTATCAGGAGACTAATTGCTCACTTCTAGTTTTTCTTCAGACATGTTAATGCTTGGGTAACAAACTACAGTAGAAAACTTTGTGTGATTTTGCAAGGGCCCAATCCAGAGTTCACTGAAGTCAGCAGGAAGGTTTCTTTTGGTTTTCCCTGAGATCACATTGGAAAGTACGGGGATTAACCAAAATCAAAAACACCACAACTGTTATTCAGCTATTATTTTTTTTTGTGAATTTTAGTTTAGTTTGGTAAAATATGTTGATATTCCTTGATATTGAGTAGTCTCTAAAATGGTTTAATTTTTGCTGTGGGGAAATAGCACAGTGACCATTCTGTACGTGGGAGATGTTAAGTTCAGGGCTGAAGAATACAGTTCATGAAGACAGATTTTAAGTGTTTGAGAGCTGTCTGAAAATGATCCAGGTAGACTCTGTTCTTAAAGTTTTAGTGTTTTGGGGAGTTTGTATCCAGTCAAATACAATGCTTTATGTCCAAAGATGAAATTTTCCCATTTTGTCTATATAATATTTATATATGGACAGGAAATAGAAGTCAGAATCCAGATATGTTGACCCCTGAGATCTAATATTGACCTCAATGAGTATTAACTTCTCAGATCAATAAATGCTGTTATTGACCTCAAAGAAAAATCCATAGCAGCTTGTTAATTTGCAAACTATGACTGCAAGAAAATGGTACACATTTTGTTCTTCATTATCACCTATTTATATCTATATTTTAATGCTTTCAGTGTTTCCACCTAGAGATCATCATGTCAAAACATTTCAATCCCAGCTGTTAAAAGGTTGGGGATACAGACATTGTACATTATGGAATAATTGAGGAGCAGTATACAGGTTAGTTCCCATATGTCATGAAAAGAATACACTGAACAGTTGTATTTCACCTGTGTTGTTTTTCTTTTTGGGGTAGTCCAGTCCATTTCATTTTCTCTGGTGTGCTCCATCAAAACATTGCATAAAAGTACTATATTTTACCTGCCAGATTTCTACATGAATAATAAAGGGGATGAAAACCTGACTACTGGAAACAAGGAGACTGAAAGTGATCACTACAAAAGATCATAATTAATATACAGCAGATTTTTCCTATTTACATAAGGATGACAGGTTTCTAGGCAATACTATGCTCTGAAATGTTAGTATGTGACTATATAACAAAGAAGAGAAAGTTTTAAATGACAAAGTCTTGGTGAAGAGGTGTTGTTTTGTATCATAGCAGTTTTTGTATATGAACACTGAAATGTCAGGTTTTACAGAGCTTGAAATGCCTAAAAAATGCCTGTTGCTGAAATTCAAATGTCAACAGTTCTTCTGCATATATACCACTTTAATAGTTAAACTTAAAAACCTCATCAATAGTTTAGTATTTGGCCTTGTTATGATTGGGCTGCCAAAAATGCAGAGGCTGATTTGGTCTGGAGGGTGATGTCTTCCTTTGCAGAAGACAAAGCTCAAATCTTTCAGCCTTGTACACTCTCTAATTCTGATACATCTGCAGTGGTCTTTGCAAGCTGATGACTGTGTTTAGAAAACTTTTTCATCATTAAATGACAGTATGAGAGGTATTTAAATGCAAAAATAAGGCCATACTTGTGTTTTTACAACTGAGGTTGCTGTAATTTTTTTGCCAGTTTGATGGGAATGTAGTTTTGCTCTTTAATACCATGGGCTCCCAGAACTTCATTTGTGCGTCCTCTTGAGAGACAGAAGCAATTATGTTATACTCATTCTGTTGATAGACAAAAGCACAGTAATGTTAAATCAAAAAAACCCCAAAAGAGGTGAGAAGGCAGCACCAAGCTGGATTTGTCTCAGAGGTTCAGATAAATGAGGCCAGTGCAGATCTGGAAAGATGTTTGTGGTTATGATGGGTATCTTTTCTGTCTTGCAGAAGTCTGAATGATCAGGCAGGGTGGTATCTTAAATCCTATATAATCATCCCAAATAGTAGGAGCATTTTCCTTGATTCTCTATGTTGTTTTGAGTCATGTCTGAGTAATCAATACATTTGGATCCTTCTGCAAGAGACCAAAACAGAAATGGTGCAGGAAAGTGGCTGATTTGGAGAGGAAGGAAAGTTCAAAGTCTCACTGCAGGAGTAGAGAGATAATCTCAGTTTTACAGTTTAGGTTTATCTCATTTCAGCCTACAAAGATGGCAGAGCAGCACCCAGGTGTTCAAAGTGTCAAATTGTCCATTCCAGCAGATTTTTTTGTACTAGAACTGGGAACAAAGTCTGGGGCAAGCAGACAAACTGTTGATTGTGAGCCAAATGTAGCTCCCTGACTCTGCAGACCATTTATTTTTCAAGACAGGAGTTACCTGCTCTGCTCAGGAGCACAGTGCTGCAGTGGCTGGATCTCAGTGTGACCCCAGGTCTCAGGATTACAGGACATTTCTCATGATGGCTGGCTGGTTCCTGGGGAATTTTCTGCTCTGGAAGCATTGTCTTTAGGGTGTACTGAAGTTCAAGAAAAAGCCTTATGAATTCAAAATGCCAGTTGTCATCTACAAACATCTAATGCTTTATTTTCTCTTCTGATATTCTCTGTAATCACTAAAACTGTTTACTTAATTGATGAGAAGTCTTAGGACTGATACTATGTCTAACTTACCCAAAGGAGAAGGAAATATAAAATAATTCACAATGTTTTAATTCTTAAAAAGTCATGTTCAGAACCCAGTTTATGCAGTACATCAGAAGGAGTTCAATTTATAATTATAAAATCACTGAATTTAACTTCTTAAT
Organism: Agelaius phoeniceus; assembly: GCF_051311805.1. NCBI lineage: Eukaryota > Metazoa > Chordata > Aves > Passeriformes > Icteridae > Agelaius > Agelaius phoeniceus. The sequence goes on along the minus strand of NC_135273.1, from coordinate 9,190,207 downwards.
AGATGTCACTGATGGCAGACTTACTGATTTCCATAACTGAAATGTTTTGAAATTTTGGTCTAATGGTCAGTGGGGCACAAGCCTAGTAATGTTATGAGATGAGATGTTCTGCTTATCCTCTTTGTGAATGACTTTTACTCTCCACATTTTTCTTTAATAAGGGAATTTTCCATTTACTTCCTATTTGGGGAAAAAGTCTCTACATTATTAAAGTATATAAAATATTTGATGCCATAAAATGGATCTATTTTAGTTTGATAAACTAGAAATATCCTGCACTGTGAGGGTCATAGCTTATAATACATACTGTTAGTACTTTTTCATTTTTCTATATTAGGAGATTAGTGAAAAATAAGCTCTATCAATTAAGTTTTATTGCAAAATTATCTTCAGATGTACAGCAGTGAAGATGATATTGAGTGATAACACTAGAGTGGATTTTGTATAAAGCAATTACAACTTGAAAACCACAATCTGAATGAAAATACTGCTTAGGGTTTTTTGTAATCTAGCATTAGTACCAAAAAACTCTTCCTTTGGAAAGTGCTTAAATTACCTCTATTTAATACAAGACATTCCTAAGGTGTTCATGTGTGCTATTGACTGAAAAATACTTATATTTGGTTTTACTGCTTATTCTTTGTTAAATATGTAATGCATATATGAGTATATAGTTCTGCCTCATAAGATGTTTGTTTAGTAATACCATGTTTTCCTAAAAATATTAATTTTTATATGGATAACAGAGTTCTTAATTCAGAAATTATCTTGTGTAGATGCAATTTGATACTATGAAATTCTCTCCATTCCTAAAAGCAGTGATTTACCCTGAAGGAAGCAGCAAGCCCATATCCTCATGTGTTGTAGTACATATAGCCATATATGTTTCTTTGACATGTTATTCTGGAATTGAAAGTGCATTGAGCTTTGCAAAATTAATTCCAAGAACTTCAGAATTAACTTGTTTAATTCTGCTGATAATGAATGAAATCTATCCGAATGCTCAAGTCATTCCTTGTTCAATTCTGCCATCACAGCTTCAGTGGGGCAGGCAGTCCCTCAAAACACATGAAGAAATCTGTTAATTTAGAAAAACAAAACCAATTGTTCAATAGCTACAAAGCACTTCAGCCCCTTTTCATGACATAGGGAATTGTGCTTCTGGAATTCACTACCCATTTTCGAACATCATGCTTCAAAATGTTCTATTGAGTACAAGAGAAGTTCATCTGTAAAACACCCAATTTGTAATAAACTGAACGGTACTTCAAGGAGGATGAAATAATTTCAGAAGTGTATCCGTTGTACTCCATTGTTTCATTGTAGATAAATAGTTTGTGTCTCTGACCAAATCTCCAGTGCTGCCAGCACGAATCAGGACAATTTAGTCAAGTGGTTACAGGTTTCCAACCTTTCAAATTGATCAAATTGAAATAGCCCATTAGGAATTGATTTAAATCAGTTTAGATAAGCTCAGTCTTAGTCCTGGCCCTTGAGGCTTTGGCTACTGAAAGTTCACTTGAAGCTGGACATATACCAGCTCCACAGGCCATCAACTTTATTAGTGTGGAGATAAGCTGATTAGATCTTGTCAATCAAAGGTGCCAATATCTCAATTGAGTGTCTCTCCCAGTCTTTCTCTCCTTCTTTGTTGCCTGCTTCAATGCCTTAAAAAAAAAAAAAAAAAAAGAGAGAGCAAGCAAGAGAGAGATGTGTGTGTGCATCCCCCTGGTTGTCACCAAGCAGGGTGCAAGGGCACTGTGATGATGTGATGACTATATTAAAGAGGACATCAATTTGTTTTAAAGTGTTTTGATTTTTTATGGTGGCATTAAGAGAGAGAACATTGTGGTTGCAGCTTTACTAGAAAGCAAAGAGTTCTAGAAGGGGGGGAAAAAAAAAAAAGTGTTTCTTTGAAACCTACCGGGTCTTTGAGTCTTGCTGTGCCAATGGGCGCTTAACTGCTCCTGTAACTGGCATACTCTGATCCACCACCAGCTTAGGTACTATTCTTCTCTCTAAATTATTTACTTATATAAAATAAAATCATCTGTGGATGTTTAATCCTTGTAGAAATAATTTTAAACATTTGTTCAATATAGCCTGCTTGGGAAATATTTAGTTATGCTAGTAATGAGCATGATGTAACAGCCTGGAAAATTACTGCATAAATTAAGGTCAGGTTAGAACAAATACACTGACCCTCTCTCTGGAAATAAAGCTATGTATGCACCAAATAAGTAAATGCAGGTATTTGCATCTCTGCTTTGTAGAGGTAAAAAACAGATAAAGAGAACATCAGCTGTAAAAATGGAATAGCAGTGTTTCAGCTTTAGGCTTCATCATATAGTTAAAGATGGTATAGAGGAAAACTGGGCTTTTGTTCTTCACATCTGAAGTTTGCTCACACCATGTCTCCCTCATACTTCAAATGCAAACAACAGAAGCCTGTCCTTTTCTTCCATCACCCTACACTCACCACCCAATGAAGGCAGGAGCTACAGCACTGCAGAACTACATTGCCACACTGGATTATCTCTTTATCAGTTATTCTTCACTCCACTGTATCAATTTTCTGCTAACCAATCAGGCACTCCTCTTAGAAAAGGCTGTTTGACTATTTCTTCTAGATAAGTGTATTTATAGCTACACAGATCCACACAGGCAACTCATGTGCTATGTCTTGGAGAGAAAAAGGGAATTGCTTGCTCCTACCAGGAGACTTCTAGTTAACACTGCTGTTTGGGTACATTACAGGGAAAAAAAAATCTGATAATTGTGTTCAGATCCTAATTATGCAATTGGGTACTGGAGTTCAGGTATAACTCTGGTTTCTGTTGCAAAGTGCAATGCCATGTATTTATACAGAACAGAATGGTGATCTCTGATCTCACCTTTGTTTCCTGCCATTCTCACCAGCCCCCTGTTTAGGCTGCACATGGAGAGGAATGGCCAACTTTAGCACAAGGAGTAGGTAACACTGAGCTGTTTAAATTATTTGAGTAGTTTTCTTTTGCCCCCCCATCCCAGAAAACATAATAAGTTCCGAGCAGACTTAGAGACATTTATGTGGAAGAAGTTGTAGGGGAGAACAGCCTTATTGCCTTGTTGTTGCTAATTAGAATTCCTCTGTGTTTAGATGAGGTTATTGAGCTGTATTTTTTCATGTTTAATACACAGTTAACAGCTCTGACGCTTCAGCTACAGTCAATCAGAAGCAAATGTTCTTTTAAGAAGTTATTGAAGGAAATCTATCTAACAGACCACTAGTCAAATGATGTACTTTTTTCCTCTGGCTACTTCCCCTACTGAAATCACTAACTCATTGTTTTAAATCTTATTTTGAAGGCTAAAAAGAAACGTGTTGGAGTTCCAACTTGCCCTTTAATTGATCTGCCTTACCTTCATCAGTCATATTTTTTCACATTGATGTTTGTTGTAATGCAGTCATCTTTGTAAACATTTTTCCTTTTCTGATTGTGTGGAACTGCACAGCATAGAACTGAATCATCAATTGAAAAACATGGTGATAATATTTGATAGAATCAAGTGTTTCAAGATAAGACTGGGTAATATGATCATGACTTCTGAAATAATTTGTGTGTTATTAAAAATACGGCGTGCTCAACTTGAAATTATAGATAGATGGAACACATGTTTTGTCTTGACTATTCCAAGAGTGTAAAATAACATTTTTATCTCTTCTTTCACACAAGTAGAAAAGCTGAGCTGTCTTGATGGCTGAGTCTAATGTAGTTTCATAGAACCATAAAATTTATTGCAGTGTTTATTTCAGCAGACCCTTCAGTTAATACTTAATAGAAGGGCACAGATGTCAGTAAATACAATTTCTAGAAAGATGTGTTAGCCAAATAAGGAGGCATTTTTGGCAAGTTTTTACTTCAGGGCTACAACTGCTACTGAAGTTATTTGAAGTTTGCATCATATGGGTACTGTGTTTGGGTTGAGTGTGCCTAATGAAAATTATATATGCTTGTAAACATCCTCCCATTGTTATTTAATAAAAGCAAATGTAGAACATTGCCAGAAGGACTTGTATGCTAAGGCTCTCTTTGACAGCAGATTTGTAATGTTCTAATTGAAAGTGCTTAAAATTCATTTAAGGAGCATCTGTAACTTTGAGGCCACCATCTTGAGGGAATGGTTTCAATGTAGTGACTCCAGTTTGGACATAAATTAAAAAAACACTGGCAGTGCTTAGGGTTTTCTTCCTTTGGAAGTTTTATTGTTGAGCAACCAGGACAACCATTTGGTTCATGGCATTGTTACAGCTTGGATGTGAAAGCCTGAAAAAATCATCAATACTCTCTTTTCCATTGTGTTCATTTCTTTTTTTTGCTTTTTTTAGAAAAATTGCTTTTTAGCACTGTTTATTTCCTAATCAGTTAATTATCAGTGACGCAATGTAAATTGAGAAAATATGTAAAGTAAAAAAATAAGAACTGGAATTAATTACTCTGTGTACCTGGACTTCACTCTCCAAGTTCCCCAAGACATCTTCTAGAAATGATATTTACTGGCTACCTCTGTGCTGATTACAGAAATGTGTTGCATATATGGCACTGCATACCCTGTTAGAGGTATCCTCTGTGAGCTACCAAACGTGGAAGCAAAGATGTTTTAGTATTAAAAAAAAAGATAAAATCAATATTTCTTTTATGTTCTTCCTTGGAGGTTAGTCCATCTTCAAGCATTAGAGCGCCACAACTATCCATTTTCCCTGTTTACCCTGCAGCTTGCCAGTTTTCTAACCAGGGAGGGATGTAAGTGAATATTGGAAAATAAAATTGTGTTTCCCTGAGCTTCCTGTTTAGAAGACTTTTGATTTTAATGAATTTGACAGAAAATGTAATTCAGAAAATGTCCTCACTTTTTACTTTTTAAAATCATATTCTTGAATTGTGAGGTAACACAACTGTTCTCCTTTTAGAACAACATTCGTGTGTCTTTGATCTCTACATTTGGAGAATTCTTATTAGCTTAACACATTCACGTTCAGGAAAAGTCCTACAAGGAGGGAGGATTTTTCTTAAATGTGGGGAAAAAAAGGAAAACAAAAAAGGGACAGAGAGAGAGAGAGAAGAAAAATCTTTCCCTGTTTCTTCCCTGAGGCTGAACTGTTTATCACTCCATCCTTGTTCGATAGAAGTGAATTTTATAATAAAATTTTCGCTAATCGGGCTCTGTCAGTGAGGTGTCTTATCGTGGGGAGGAAAATGACACCGATCCTATCGAAAAACAGAGACGATGTCACAGTGTCCGCAATCACAGCTACTCAGCCTCCATATCTACCTTCTCCACAAACACCAAGCACTGCTTTTTCATAAGAACATCAAAACCCAGCGAAGTCATTAAAATTGCACCCGCGTAGAGTTGCAGGGATCAGCCGCACTAGCGCAAAATGGGATGTGGGAAAACAGACTCTCTAAATGTGCTAATTCCATTGTCACGTGTTTACGGCTTAATTTTAATCAGTTAAAAAAGCCACACATTGCAATAAATTGGCATTATCTTCTGTGACACCAGAGGACACAGTTGGTTCAAGGATTTAGAGGGTCGCTGGCAACAGTATATAGTGTTACAGACAAAGTATTTTTACGCTTGAACTACGGTAGCTAAGGTGCAATCCCCAGTTAAGACTGCAAACAAAGACTATAACCCACACAGTACTAAGTTCAACATGCAGACCACCTTCAGCCTGGAGACAGTGCAGAATGCTAAACTGAATAGTGCTGAAGAACATTTTCTAATTTAATGGTTAAAAGTAATTTGCTGGCCAGTATAATTGAGGTTGCAGTTCAGTAGCGTTCTCTTATGTGTCCTGTACCATAATGAAGAAAGATCTATTGGAAAAATCCCTTTGCTGTATTTGCATTCAGTTTCTAAATTGGTGGTGCTTGTTTACAATGTGCCATTAGATTTCTTCCTCAAAACCATGCGTTGCATTTTCTGTTCTTCTACTCAAGGAAACGTAGGTAGATCAGCCAACGCGGACTGAAATGTGATAGTATGAATACTGCTGCTTCCAGGGAAAGGTTTATGGAAACTTTATGTTTTCTAATTAGGTAGTACCACAGGTCACATGAGAATTGTGCATGGTATCCGTCTCTACTCCTCCCATTTTCTTTCTTTTGCTTTCCCCCTCCCCCTTAGACTTGTTCTTTCACTTGAATATGGCTGATCAAAATGTTAATAAGCAGCAGGAGAATTATTTTCTGTAGAGTAGTATGATCTAACTAATAAACATCCATTTCAATAAAGCCATGTCTATAAAAGTTGTCTAGTTTTATTTCAATGGATCAAACATGAAAAATGTGTGTGACCAGTTTAATTCTAGAATGAGCAAACAGCAGCCAAAGAAACAGTTGGAGTAGGGATTTAACTTTTATGGAATAAATATCTCTTTTCAGGCTATGAGCATGTCCATGGCCAAATACAAATTTCTGTTTGAATTAGCACTAAAGAGCACTGCTAAATAAATACGCAAAGCTATTACTGCTAAAAACAAGATGTGCTCATTGTAGAATGCAGGTTGTCAGTGCTGTTTCCCACATCTGATTTCTTGGCTTGGACAATTTAGTGACAAGTATGTGTCTGATCATCTCCATGCATTCTAAGCACTACAAGCTCTTCAAAAATTAACTTGAAAATGTCCAGAGAAACTATTAACGGTCAGCAATGAACAGCATTAGCAAATAGTTAAAATAGTGTATGGTTTTCTTTTGCATATAAAGAAATGGGAGCATTTGACCTATTTGTTAACAAACCTCCAAAACTGTTTCAGGTGGAACACAAAGGGAACAACATTATCCAAGCTTGAGTTAAATCCAGGAATTTTTCATTAATTGCATGTTTACAAAAAACAAGAAATGCTAACAATGTAAAAAAAAATTCCTGAAATATCTAAAAGAGGTTTTGCAGTCCTTAAATTAACTGCTGCATAAGTTTTTCTGAATTTAATATATATTTTTTTATTTATTTGTATAAATCATCTGTCTTTTCTGAATTTAATATATATTTTTTGTGCTGGCAGTTTTTTTACTTATTTGGGTTTGTAATGTGATGCAAGCCATGTTATTTGCACTTCTTACCTGCTTAAACAGCTTGAGTAAATATGCAGGGTCATTTTATTAGAATAATAGAAAAAAAAGAATGGAGTGTAAATATAAAACACTGATCTTTTCTATGTCTGGATTAGCAGCAAACTCTGCATGACAAAAAAAAGAGACTTCTTTATGTTGGTATACTTGGCTTTATAAAACCATTATGACTTTGTTCTCTAAAACAGAATACAAATATCTGATAGTTAAATAAGATTTTTTATTTGAGAGTTTTGCCTCTCAAATATTTCTATGGACATGTGCTTATATTCTGTTAGGAAGAAAGTAACTGCTTTGTTTTTTTAAAAAAGGCTTTTTATTTTTATTTTAAATCTGTCAAATTAACTAGGGGAGTGTTTCTTTACCTAAACAAACTGCACTGCTTGCAGGTCTCCCCAGTTCAGATTCCCTAAGATTGTTCAGCTCACTTGGAACAAGTGATACAGGTCATGACATGTCGTAGCCAGGTATTGGACACCCACCTGGAATGAACAAACTGCTATTTTCACCAGAAAAGTATTATCCAGTTATTTAGAGGCATGAGCTGATCAGTCCCTGTCTCTTTCACGTCTTCTCTCTCCCTGATTTTTACAGTCCACACTTAGATCCTGTGCTTTAACTGGTTTGTGACCATATTTAAGCAGAATTACTGAATTTGGTTGCTTTGGACTGAGTGAGGGTTGTGGTGGGGAAGTGGGAAAGCTAATTCATGTTAAATGCATATATAGGAGGAGAGTATTGGTTTGTGCTTTGCATCCTTCTGTGCCACAGAATTCACTCATTACTTGTATCAGAGTAGTTAAACATTTTACACTGATACACTTCCATTTTCAAAGCAATATAAATCTAAGTAGGTATTTTGTTTCTGAAAATAAAAAACAAACTAAGCAGTATTAATGTACCCAAATGGGCATTTTAAAGGTGGTGAGGTGAAATTGTGTTATATATACATATATATTGATATTCTTCAGTATCTTTTTAATAAAGGTTGAGTGAAAATCGTTGTTTCAGATCTAGTCCTACAGAGAAATATTCAAATAAATTATAGTTATTTATTAATTCTGCACAGAATCACTTGGATTTCATGTTACATGTTGTCAGTAATTTAATTAGTTTAGGTCTGTAGGTATGCATATTGTATTAAAATAGTCCTTCATTTATGCAACTCATCACTTTTGCAAATTGTAGGTATGTTTTATTATCTAAATGCAACAAAACCAGAGGGTTGGCACTCATTTCTAAAACCAGAAACTTGCTGTGTTCTACTTTTGCACACATAGGCTGCGCCATTGAGCCACCAGTCAGATAAAACTGTTTTCTGACTTGATATTGTGTAATGGGTGGAACTAAAGATGTACTTAACAGAACTGGATATCAGCATCTTTTTGTGTTTGTTACCATAATGGAATTTGGGGAAAATGCAGCGTGTTTCTAAGTACCTACTTGTAACATTAGTCAGTGTCTTATAAGTTTGACCCTATTAGGATTTTTTTGTAACCATAAATATGCCATAGATACTTTTTAATACAGTGCTTATAAAACACAGTTATTTGTTCTTTTGAAATGTATATCAATTTGCTATTAAACATTTATCTGCATACCAGGGATATTAATAATAAATTTACCAAAAAAAGCATATGGCTGTATATGAGTAAGAGTTAAAAATACAGAGTTAATAATATGCAAGTTTTTCCTGAACAGGATTTAAACTTAATTAATTTTAAAAAGGTGTCTGTTTTTCTAATTAAAATAACTTTATCAAAAAATGCAAAGATTTTTTATATATATTTTCTTATATATAAATATATATATGTTTTTATATCTATCTATACACATGCGTTTAATTTAGGTGTTGAATTTTATCCATAGTCTAAGATGAACCAATTAACCTCTCTATGTGTGAAAGGTATTTTAGAACTCAAAGTGAATATTGTTGCTGCTCATCTAATTGAAGATGTAAAATGTCCTGTATGTCTAGGCAAAAGATTATTCTGTTCTGCTTAATTTGTAATACACATTAGCAATACCTTTGCATAAACACTAACCACATCTAATGGGGGAGGAGGGGGCAGGATTTCTGAGCGGGGTGTTCAGTATTTTTTGTTTCAATGGGGTTTGTTTTCCTTCAGTGTTAGATATTTGGTATTTTTATTTTCTGAATCAGAAGGTTGTAAGCACATTTCTGTGAAACTGGCAGTCACTTAATGATGTGAAGGTATTAGAAAAAGAGGGAATTACCTTCCCTTATGGAACTATTAAACCTTCACTTAATGACTGATTAGTGAGATAAACTTCATACTGTGTAGATCTGTGATGCACTGTTACAGATACTCTATTTTTTTCATAAAACCTTCTGTTTAGAAATGTGTGTGGTTTATTTTTGAGTGCCAGTTTGGTTTATGTAGATAGTCTCTATTTTTTCTGGCTGCTGTCATTACAACTGGTTTTGCAATGGTGGCTGTGTCTGTGTGTGTGCCCTGTTTATGAAGCTTTGTGAGAAAAATAGGGTTGGGGGGGGTGGTTTACATGTGTTCTTAAATAATTATTTGCATCTTTGAAATCTTGTTTTCTATTCCTGTGGCTTCTTTTTCTTTCTTGCATTACCAAATTCAAGATCCAACATACTGAAACACAAATTCTGTATGGTCATTATAAGATCCATTCTTATGAAACAAAATACATTTCGAAATGTTCATTTTCCCAACTCTTTAATATTAATTTCAAATGCTATAATGATGCAGTGTAATTTTATTCTAATGTGATACTATCACGGTATTATGCTGGCTTTTCTATAAATTTAGATGTTGTGATGTCGCAGCTTTTTGTTGCCAACATATAATGTTGCATTCTAAAAATATGCTGTCACTTAAATGTGTATGTACTTAATTTGGTAAGGAGACATATGTCTGTGTTCACTAAAAAAGCATAGCAGAAATTACAGTATAAAGAGCAACTGACAGAGTCATTAGGTTTGAACTATTCCTACCTTGTATATATAAAATAATAAGAGAATAATCAGAAACACCTCCTTGTTTTCTGGTATATTAAAAGTATATTGTATAAATGTGATGTGGTACATGGTGCAAGGTTTATTTTGTGCCAGTGCAGCTGTGGTTAGGAAATCTACTGTATCTGCAGCTTTTATTCTGTATCATGCAGTCCAGCAGATCTCTGGCCTTGTAATTATTCTTACTATACATTACCTTGTGACTTCTAATACCATAATACTAAGGATCCATGTCTTGGATGAAGGTCCTGTTGAACTGTTTGCTATGCAAATGTAGGGAAAAAATTGCTTCCTATTCCAAAAACCTAGCAATCAGACAGGGGAGGATGGATGAGGCTTAACAGGTTATAAAGGAGAAGAAGAAGAGTGATGATCAGCATCTTGCTGCATCAGTGGTAAAATTTGTGCTGGGATTTTTTTCTTCTCACAAAATTTATAGCAATAGAGTTTAACAGAAAGTTACAAAGTTCATAAGGAGAAATAGTAACTGTAAATGTAACAGAAAGATAATTTTGGGTGGGCCTGAAAATCTTCTCAACTGTAATGGGCAGTGACCAAGAGAGAGAAGAGTATTTGCTTGCAGATTTGACTGGAAAGTTGGTCACTTGGGCTGGTCATACATACTTGCTAAGAGGGTGAATGGTATACTGAATAAAAATTAATAAAAAGTGCAATTGGCCTGATCTTGAAGAATGGCACCTGAAATGTGATGTGGGAAAGGAATGAAACTGGAGGCAGGAGTGAAGGAAGTAGCAGGAAGGAAAGCACTGCAAAGAGAGAGATAAGTTGCCCAAACCACTGGCTAGAAAAATAATGATTTTATCAAAGCCAGGGAAGAGATTATTTGAATAATCAATGAAAAGCTGATGAAAGCCAGGACAGAAGATTTACATATCAGTTGATAGAGGAGTCTGTATTTCAGTGTTAGCAGGAAGTAATCTACAAGATTTTAGACTGAGCGTGGTAAAAAGAACATGAAAATTGAGCTTAAATATTGCAGTAAGAGCAATGGTACCGGGTAAAAGACAGAGGTAACAGGGAGAGTTGGGGACAGTACAAAGTTTAAGGACTCTTTTCTAGTTGTGTTGGGCTTGAAACAAAGGCTGGATATATTCAGGTAAGTTCCTATAAGAGGCAAGTCTTAATCATTTCTTTTTTCATCAAAACTAGATTGTACTGTTGATAGTCTCATTTAATTCAGATGTCAGATAAGTACTTAACATAATAAATCAGGAAGCTAGAACAAAATTGAGCAGCCCAACAAACTTTCATCTGTCTCATGCAGTATGCCTAAGTAGTGTGTTAATGATAGATAAAGTGGACAGGAAAGGTCATGATAAAATGACATGTTTATTCTTCATACCATCAAAGCCCATGGGAGGAATTTTTTTTAGGTTTGTTTTATCTAGGGAAATGGCTGCACATTCTAACAGAGGTGCACACTTAACGTTTTTCAATAATTTGACTCTAACAGCAGAGTTCTTGAATATTTTAAAGTGTGGCAGATCCAGGGCTTGGTTGTTGAACTTGTAGAAGCAGTGATGAAATGTGTTAGAATGAATTGTTTGCTTCAATGCTAAGGGTGGGCTGAGAGATGCAAGAGTAACATAATTATTTGCTATTATGGGAATCATTTGAAATAACTCCTACAGCCTTACAGAGCACGATGAGATTTTATGTATCTTTTGTATGTAAGACATAACTTTTGTATGTACATCCAGATGAATACAACTTCTCACTCCCTCTTTTTTTCCCTCGTTTATATATACACATACATTGGGAGTTAGGAATTAAATCCCTGCTAGTTTATGACCATGTCAATAGGGGATGGCTGATTCTAATGAAATCTCTGTAAAATGAGGCACAGCCTCTTTCAGACCTGAGGATGGGCCTGTGTTCCCAATTGTGTGTGTGTGTGATTTCAAACTATTACCTTTCCACCCTGAGGGAGCTGGGTTAGTACTGTGGCAGTGGCATGTTCAGTTGAGGCCTTTATACTGTGATTAGAATATAATGTTTGATTTTGAAGTTGTTGTCATCCAGACTTTGTAAAATAAAGAAAAAGGTCCAGTAAGATTTTAATAGGGTATTTATTGAAGTATTTTGTTTCCTAAATGTGGTTCACTATTGCACTGATCAATAAATGCTGCACAGAGTTTTATGTAGCAAGTGGTGTCATTTCTTTCCTAAGAATTTTAATTTTGGATTCTGTGAATGAAGAGGATTGCTTGCACCACTCTGTACTCAGCTCATCTCTTCAGATATCTGTTCCAGATATTTTCAAAGATACATGCTATTCCTAAGGGCCTAATTGAAAAGGTTGGATTTGCACTGTATAGTTTCATATTCAGCATTATCTACTCAGTGCGTTTCATGCCCATTGTCTTGCATGTGCCATAAGGAGGGAAAGCAGTAGGATAAATCTGTATTTAAACTTACCTGGAAATTGAAGAGAGAAACTGTTGTCATACCTGATGGAGAAAAATGTTTAGACATTGACACAGTCCATAAATTCATAGGTTTTAAATATGGAGGACTATTAAATCATTGTCTCACCTATTGTATAAAACAAAGCCAGCACATCTCACCTAATTATTCTATCATTTAACTCAGTTAATTGTAAGCATGAAAATAGCTTGTCCAGAAAAGCATCTGTTAGTTTGAAAGTATCAAGAGATGGGAAGGCCAGCTCTTTCCATAGTAATCATTCCAATAGTGACTCAGGCTGCATTTAAAGGAGCAGGTGATTCTGTTTCTAATCTGAGTTTGCCAAGCTTCAAAGTTAAATCCTAAATCCTTCACATTCCCTTTCTTGACAGATTGGAGACTGTATTAGCAAGTGGAATGTTTTGCCATAAGAATATTTAGAACCATAAATTAAACTTCTTTCCAGCTTTATTGTGAAACTGAATTCCTTAAATCCCTCATTGTAAAATAGGGTTCTTTGCCCACAGTTTGTAAATCTTTTCTGTGGCCCTTGTCTGTACTCTTCAATTATTCAAGACCCTTTTTAAGATACGGAGAGAAGAAGTAAGGCACTTTCAATTCAGTCTGGTGATGTATTTCAGGGGAGCATGATTCACAGGTGATTCACAAAGATTATGCAAGACATGAGGCAGCTTCTGTGTTGCTTTTATGTTTCACATCTGCCAAGTTATGACAGTGTGTCATACCAACTCTGGTTTACTTTTTTTGTCTAATTGTAGAAAGTGTGGTAAAGAATCAAGAGCAAGAGCATCCTGAGCACCCATTTTTTATGTTTTCCTCCTCCTAAATATGCAATTCCCAGAGCTGAGATCTACAGAAGTATAACTTATATTTGTGAGTATTGTAGAAATTTCTGTAGATTGTAAAATTTGGTACTGTGAGTGATAACCCCAGTCCACCACTTGTCACTTGTGCTGGTGACACTGACATCTTCATTACAGACCCTTGTCTAGACTAAAGAGGATAAAACTTGTTCATACCTTTCCTGTCCTCTTTCTTCTGTCTCAGATCCATGCTGTAATCACGGGGTCTGTCAAATGACAGCAGCTCTGTGCCTGAAGTGGGGTGACATTTTTTTCCTGCCTATGAATAGCAGTGATCCCTGCAAGCTTTTTTGCATTATGATTTGATGGTGATATTAGAGTTTTAAAAGGGGATGAGGCCTAGAGGCCATGTGCTTCAAAGCAGCTTACCTGCTTTCTCAGTGTGGTACAGTGTGTCCCTCTTGCAGAAGAAATGCCAGAATCCAAACTTTTTTATAGCTATCTGAAATATTGACATCTGTGCTGCATTCTGTGAGTTACAGGGGTTTGTTGTGCTCAGAAGCAGGAGCATCCTGAAGCATGTCCTGCTTGGGAACTTAGTTAAGTGCTGTGTGCAAGGTGGAAGAATGGCATGATGGGGTAGGACAAAATGTATTTCTTTTTGTCTGCATTCATTTTTTGTCATGTTGAGAAACAGCTGACTAAGGAAGGAGATGCCAGACTTGTAGCAGGAATACAGCTGGGTAGTGGGATTCTTGCCCTTAGCTGTAGCTATTTCTGTGGATGTTGTAGGGCCAAAAATTGTGGTCTAATTGTCCAAAAATGGGCAGGTAGGTCCTAAATTACTTCAGCTCTGAAATACAGTTTTTCAGAAAGACAAGAACAATCATTCTTACCTTTATTAGCATCTAAACAAGTATCACAATGAGATTTCACAGGCCACCTCTTCTTGTGTTTCAGGCTAGAATAATTGTGTTCCTACCATACCCTGTAAAGCTAAAAATAGCTTAACTATGGATTTCAATTTTTAAATGAAGCACAAAGAAAACAATTTTATCCATCAGGACTTGTTTCAATTACTTTTTGTTTATCCAGAGTATCTTGGCAGTGGGAATCACGGAATGGAGATTCTCAACTAAGTGTTGAAGCACAGTATTTTTTTATTTTTTTTTTACTCCAGGTATTACATTGCAAGTGTGTGAAATTTTCTGTGTTTTATTTCTGTCTTTGCATTCCACTGAGGAAATCCAAACTGTGTTGGTGGGGCTGTCAATGCCACCGTTATCAGGTTGGGTTTTGGAACCCCTTTTGCTGCTGTGTGACCTTTTATTCCAGTCAATAAAGTCAGTGGATTTGTGTGGTGTACAACTGGAATAACATAGTAGTGAATGGGACTCCAGGAAAGACCAGACAGCAACATATCGATATATTTATCACTTTTAAAAGGTTATGGCAGGTTCCAGTGGCCTAAGTAAAGAAGTTTCTTATTGGTTTACTTAAACATTGCTTAAATATTTGATTTTGTGAATCATATAAGTCATTAAATATTTATATTAAATTTACACTAAAACCTGCCTTTAATTGCTGAGTCCATGGAATTTATAACCTGCAATGCTTTCTTATGCTTGCCTCACCTGCTAGGGTTTTGCAAGGGATCTCAGTTTATCCTCATGCACCCATCATATCCATGGCACATCTGGGTGAGGTGAAGGCAGGGGAGCAGCCTCAGCTCAGAAATGCTTCCTGTGCCTCTTTTTCAAACCAATATGTTTTCTATTGCCACGTTTATTGCCATTATTATTACTATTTTAATATATCTGTGTACGTGCATGTATTCACAGTGTCAGGGATGTGTCAACATTTGGTTTTTGTTGTCCTAAAAGCTGCTGTTTGTGTGTGCAGTCCACGCAGTTCAATCTTCCAGTCCTGTGCATTTACCAACCATTCAGGCTCTGTGCAGTATTCACACATATATTATGTAAAATAAAATAATAATAATAAAAAGAAAAACATTATGAAGACCGGGGGGGGCCCGTGGATGAATTATTACAATTTGCCTATCATGGTAATGACACCTGTTAGAGGTGTGATACAAAAGGCAGTGACAGGGAGTGTAATTTAGTAATTGTAGCTATTGTGCTGTATAGCTGGTCAGTTCACCAGGCAAGTACAAAGAAACCAGTGTTAAGGCTAAGCAGGGGTGGGTAAGCTTAATAGACAGAGCTAGTGCTTTACTGAAAGAAACTTTTGGTGGAGGGCTAGCTCCCAGGGGGAAGGAGTTAGAATGGGTTGAAAAGAATGAACAAAAGTATAAAAATGGTACAGGTTTTCCCATTTCTGTTCTTAAAGTGACAGGGGACTTCTGGTGATGAGCATGGTTTGCTCCACTGGCCAAAGGAGAGCGAGGGGGAGAGGGAAGCTTTTTGAAATACTGGGAGGGTGCTGGTTTATTGCAGCTGCAGAGCTGAGCTGCGCCCAGGCCAGCAGCTGTCGCTTTCTTGCTGAACATCACAGTTGGCTTTGGCAAAATTTTCCTATTAAGGTAGTGACAGAGAGGTAACAGGTCAGAAGGTAAGTGTGAGGGGTCGCACAGAGCCACTGCTGGCAGGTCACAAACCTGTGCCCTGGACAAATCTGCATGTGCATTTATGATTTGAGTGTTCATTTGGATGGCAAGCCTGCCAACTGCAAGTATTTGAAGACTTAACTGAGGTCTGAAAAGTTAACTAAGGTCTTCAGTGGCTTCTTTCGTGGTATAGAGAAGCCATAATATTCATGGAGGTTTTTTATGTTAAAGGAACTCAGGATACAGGGATGATTTGTTGCTAGTTCCTTTGTCAATGCATTTGTTTCGTAAGCTGTTTGGAACACAGACCTCATCTTCCACACCTTGGGCACATAGTGAATACTCAATACTTTCTTAATGCCAAATATCATTGTTTTTGATCATATCATGGACCAAAGAACAACACAGACTACACAAATTAATCTTTTTCCTGGTGCAGTATCCCTGCAGACCCCTAACAGACTATGTAAAATACCTAGCCGTTAATTAATTTCCTGTTTCTGCAATTATGAAAATGCTAACGCGCTTAAAGACTTTTCATACCAGACCTATCTTTTTTTTTTAAAAAGTAATTTGAGATTGTCTTTATCTCTTCTCCCTCCACCTCCATGTGTATATTTGGTTTTCCACACGGTATATTGGTCTTTCTTCATGTGAACCTGTAATTATTGAACAAATTGTTGTCACAATGAAGAACCTCTTAGACGTTTATGAGGATGCATTAGAAAACAATAGGCCTGAGAGATAAGTAGTGAACGCAGCACTGAAACATATTAAGGCCAGATTGAGTCATTTAACAGCTTTGAGAGAACAAGGAAGTAGCCTCAAGTTAACAAAGGTCTGCACAGCAGGGTGTTTATGCCAGCTAATACTAATTCACATTTGCTAAACAGTGTAAACAGATTTGCAGGCAACACCAGGCATCCCATTTAAAGGGATTAGGTGTGCTGCTTCCCTATTGTCTGGGCTGAGGAATGTGGGGTGCTCAATCTGCTCCTTGCAATTAGCAGACACACCCTTGGTGCAAAGCCAGTGGCAGGGCATTTAATCCATTGATTAGAAAGGTAATATTTCTTTGAACTCAGGAGCTTGTCCCGTGGTGTAACCTGCATCCTTGGTGACCCCACACCTCGCTGTTAAAGTGACCATGCACTATCTGTCAACCAGACAGTTGATAAAGGGTATTTGGTGTTCAAAACCTATGTCAACTGGCATATTGATTTTGTTGCAGTCAGCTTGCCATGCTGGAAGAGGAAGGGAATACTTACCAGCTTTGTAATCAGAGTGTGAAAGAAATATATTATAGCAAAAGCCAACTATTACACAGTTGTTTATAACAAGAGCAAACCCAAGTGTTAATAAATGGGCCATCCCCGTGCTCTAATGGTAAGTGCAGGGTGTTGCTTGTTTATGTTCAAAGTGCAGAGGCCTTACTAGCAACTTCTTTTTTTTTTTCTCAGCAAAGGTTATAAACACAGCAGAGGACTCATGTGATCTACATGCTATTATCTGTAGGAAGTGATTCATGTTACCCTGGAGCTGGAGAAACTCCTGCATTCCTTGTATCCTGTCTGTCATTCAGAAAGGCTATTTCCAGGCTCCTCCAGCTGGCTGGAGGGCCCATACAGAAGAGTTCCTCTGAGTCTTGGAAGGTAGTTAAAGAACCAGTCCCAGAGGCACCTTCCTAGAAAATTTTTACCAAAGGAAGTTGTGTCTAAACAGGAGAAGAATGAGCTGGTATTCAGCCGAGCACTGACGTGTTGTCTGCAGGCATCTGGATTAATTGCAGATTATATGCCAAAGTAGAATGGAGTTTTGTGCCAATAGAAAGGAGCTGAAGCAGTGTATGTGTGTCACTGGGTGATTTCCCTGCAGTCTCTGCTGGCAGGAGAAGAAGCTGGTCATAGTGCTGAGCTGCTCTGGGGAGCAGAGCTTGGTGTGGACTGACAGCATGGGGTGTGCACACTCCAGGAATCACTGGAATCCACAGAATCCTGGAGGGATCTGGAAGATTTGCAAACCTCCCAGCTGGCTGTTGTGAGGTGTTTCAAACTGTGACCCTAAGGGGTCACTGCTGTGGCTTAGGCTGGTACAGGCTAATTCCACAAATACTGGTGGTAAAAGCCTTACCTGGTGCACACTGAGCTTCAAATCTACCTGTGCCCCTCTGGAATCATCAGTACTTGTTTTACCAGTGACAGCATGTCAGAAATCCATCTCTAGCTATTTAGGGATGTCTTCTTTCAAAGCTTCTCAGGCATGTAAAGCATCTTCCTGGAAGTAGAAATATGAAGTTCACAGAGCACAGATGAAAGGGATTTGGCACTGGGTTCCATTTTCTAAGAAAAGGAAAAGAATATCCAGTCTCTGAAACCAAAGTTTCAAGGGCTGTTCCACTCACTGTCTTTTAGGTTAAATTGTTGTGCATAAAATTATCATATAAGGTGTAAAAGAATGGTTTTTTCCAACGCACAAGAAGTTGGATCAAAGGCAATGCACCTTTTCCTGAGTGCAGCCTTTATTTCTCATGAAATCACTGGGGCTCCTTGGTGGGTTAAAGGCAAGGATGTGGCTACAGCCCTGCTTGTGGCCACATTCAACCTTCCTGGAGTCAGGCTCAGTGTTTGTGTACAGTGTTTAAAGGATAATGGCACTAAACACTGCCCTCACAAACCACGGTAATTACTTCTACTGCTGAAAAAACCCAGAACATGAACAAAAATATCATAGGAAAGCTATTTCTAACACTAGTGCTGCTCTATATGGCTAAGTGGCAGCCATCGCTTTTTTCCTAAATTATGTGTTCTTTTTTAAAGCATTTAGATGATGCAAACCAGATTTTTGTGGCAGCATTATTGCTTATAGCTAAAAGAGCATTCAAGGAAACACTGTATTTCTGCTAAATTGCCATTTATTCAGAGTACTCTTGAGTTGTTTATCTTTTTTCATTCTCCTGACAAATCAAGTAGCCATTGAGCCTGTATTTCTGAGTATAAGTTCTGTGATAATTTTAGTAAAAGTAATAGCTACTGTCTACGTTTTGGGGCTGAGAGTATGCAGAGTTCTGGGTTTTGTTTTATTTTTAAAAGGAAAACTTCCCAGGAAAATTGTTTTTCCTGTTTGACAGTAAAAGTTTGTTTTGGAACTTCTTCCTGAAGTTTAATGTTGTAATAGAAATTTTGTTGATGTAATTGCACTCTAGTTATTCTACAGTTTGGCTGGGGGCTTTTTTGTTGTTTTTTTGGGTTAATTTTGTTTTTGTTTTGTTTTGTTTTGTTTTTTTGTTTGATTTTTTTTGCTTACCTGTTCTCTGGACTGATGCTTTTAGTTTAAAAAAATATTGTGAGCATGAGCATTCACTAGAAAAATTCTGTGAATGCCTTTTAGGTTTTCATGTTGCTTTTTATTCACTTTGAATGTTCCTAATAGTAAGTGCTTAATGGAGTGAATGTTCCAGAGAAAATGAATGGTAACAGATAATCATGCAAAGGTACGTAATTTGAATATATGTCCCAGGCATGTGAATATGAAAGTTCTTTGGGGTTCATCCAGGCTGGAAGTAAGAGCAATAACATGAGGTGGAGGTGATTAATCAGGTGTTGCAGAGAGAAAAATATGAATTACAAGTAATCAAAACAGTATCTAGGACAAATAGCTCACAGGCAATCCATAGGCCACACATGTTCCCATGAACAAATTATTGAATTGTTTCAAGGTGAGGACATTTGTATACATGGATATCTTTGTATGCAGTCATCAACAAAAACAAGGTACTAATACACTTGTATAAATCATTTACTTTATAGGTGCTATAAAGTTCCTTTTTTGAAATAGACCATTGTTTGTGTTTCACCTCTAAAGAGTGGGAAGTACAATCTTTACCTTAGAACTGACTTAAGCATTAAGTAAAGCAAGCTGACAGTCAGCCCTATCCAATGCATGGCATAACCCTGAAAAATACTCTATCATTCACCTTTGAGCACAGTGCTGTGATTAATTTTAAAATATTAAAACTTAGACTGATAGAAGAGATAAATATATTTTTATTTGTGTTTTGATTTTTGTCATTCTGCAGTGCACGTCCTCTTGTGCTGCTGCTTGGCATAACTGCTAGTTCCCTACTTCCAGGGAGGTTTTATAGGAATAGTTTTTATCTTTTCTAGGCATTGTAACTTTCATAGCTTAATAGTTTTTAATTCAATTAGAGTGAATTAAGTTTACCTTAGGATCTTTGGAGCCCCTTAGAGGGCTCATCTGATTAATTACTGTGCAAAACAGATTGTTAAAATAGCTGGGTTTTTATGCAGTTTCTCTCTGCTTCTGTAATTTGTAGGCATTGATACTGGATGGGTGAGGTTAATGTGGGAGATGTGTTCCCACAAGCTCACTGACTGTGTGACTCTCATCCCCAGACAGAAACAGGTTCCTGAGGGTGGGGACCATGTGGGATCCCTGCCTGGAATGTGAGATGTCCCCTCCAGTGCAGTGAATTTTCTCTGTCAGCCCCAAGTAGGTGACCCACAGAGGAATCAGGATGGCTTTATGAACATGTCCTCATGAATTCAGTAGCAAATGAACTTTGTAATGCAGACTACAGGCTGAAGTTAATTTTATTTATGGTTTTAGTTGTAGCAACAATAGCCCAAGCTAGAAAATATATCCTACTCATCATCCACACTCCTGAAGTGTGTCGTGTCTGGGACAGTAGGGAGCAGCAGGGTAAGGAATGAGTGAGCTCCTCTATGGGTTCACACAGGTCAGGGGTTTAGTGGTTTGTGTAAGTGGATGTGGTCCTGCTCTAGAGCCAAACCAGACAGGCCTTAGTAGAGACATGGCATCTAGTTATACACTTCCTTATATGACAAATTAAAGTGGCTTATACCATTCTTGGGCACATTGATCCCATCCCTCTGCAGCCTTGGCAGGCTCATGGCAGCAAACCAGACACGGTTTTGAGCCAGCCAGTGCAACAGAGTGTAAGGGTCGCTTTGAAGGGAAGGAAAACCACCTGTGTTGGGCCTGGCTTGTAATTTTATTGGATGCAACTGCACAGTGTGAATTGGGAAGGGGAAGGCACCCTGTGTTCAGAGGCCTTTGTGTGTCCCCGTGTGGCTGAAGTTGCAGCTGTGCCTGCGGCCCCAGCAGAGGGAATGAGGAGGTCTCAGCCCAGCACAGGCAGTTCACTGGAGTTCATCCTCACTCACCTCCTCCCCTCATTCTCCAGCATGAGCTGGAGTGAATACAACCCAGAAGAGTGAATAAAACTCATCCTTTCCTGGGGAGAAGGAAGCTGGCTAGTACAGGCTTAGAATGGGGGTTTCCAAAGTTAATTCAGACCTGTCGGGGTGAAGTCCAGTATCAGTCTCTTCAAACAGACCTGGGATTTCCAAACCTAAATCAGGTTTGTAGGGACAAAGTCTAGTGTTATTTTCTGCAAACAGACCATGTGGCCAGCAGTTTATGTGTTAATAAACTGTGACCCTGTGTTTGTATAGTCTCCATTCATTTTTAAGTTTTCTGTGATTTTTTTTTTAATCTACCATTTGTAATTTTCCTTTGACGGCCAGAGAGGTGGTGAGAAGGGAGGAGAGCTGACATGTTATGTACCTTCCTCTTCTGGGGTGTAGGCCTCATTTTATGGAACTATTGAAAGTTCTCAGTAGTTTTGTCCCTTTTGGAAGTGCAACAGAAAGCCACTGTTGCACTGTTGTCATCAAAGAAAAACGAGCTGGTATTGAGCTGAAAAGTGCATAAAAAGTTTATGGAACTTTTAAATAAGTTTTACCATGAACTGCAGCAGCGGATTTTGACTTGAACAAAACCAAATCAAGTGTTAAACATTTCCACATTGATATGTTGTAATGGTAAGTGAAACTTTAAAGACAGTGTTGAGAGAGGCAAAGTGCTCCATGAAGGGCCCTGGCGACTGCACTGCAGGGGGATCCAGAGCAGAAGCAGGGCTGGGCCTGCCAGAAATCCTTGCTAAAACTCAGTTAAACAGGACCATTGCCAAGAATTTATCACACATCTGTTTTGCCTTGATTTTATATTTAATTATCACCTGCAAAAAGTCTGATTTCTAAGCATTAATTATTAAATTAATAAAAGAGTTTACAAGGCATTGCTGTAATGCACTCTGGGGTGTGTCCTGCTGGAGCAGGGCCATTTCCACAGTTGTTGAAGTTGTTCCTCATAAAGTTTGTGCTTCAGTTTGTGGTCAGGACAGAACAATGTCCTTGGAAAAATACTGTGTAGTTCTGGTAGTGCTACCTGGCAGAAAGCTAGCTGCCATGTAGGGCCCCAAAATGTGTATGGGCTGTGCATATAGCAGGCTGTCTACTGAGCCAGAGGTGATGTGGCACCAAAGTTGTGAAAGCGTCCTCATAATCACTGCTCTGCTATTTGTCTTGTCTTTCATGGGAAGTTCACACAGAAGATACTTGAATATGTTAAATATATTCAGGTTAAGATGCTGCAGTTTCTTTAAAACTTATATTATTATGGTTTTTATTATTATTACTATTATTTTGTTATTCAATTAGTATGGTGCCTAAAGGCTGCAACTGTAATGAGGACTTCACTGTTCTGAGTATCTTACAGGCACATGATGTAATTCAGGATGGATGATTGTGATCAGTTCAGTTGTGCTAGCTTCATGGCTTGCTTCTCAGATGAGTATTGATAACTGATTTTGTATTAATTACTACTTTGTTGCAATCAGTTCTGACCTATCAGGGTAGTTTAAACTGATGTGCTTTTCTCTGTAATCACAGTGGTTTGGAAGTACCTGATGGGCCAAGAGCTGATTTACCTCATGCAATGAATGGCCCTGGGCTTGTAGCAATTTGATCAAGTACCAATGGGCAGAGTCTTGGGCCTCAACCTCTGAAAACAAGGTGCATTTTGGGAGAAAAAGACATGTTACAGGTTAAATGTGAAATGAAAAACTTTCAACATACAGTACTATGTCCCACAATGCCATTCCTGTCTGACTACTCTGTATTTTCCTGTTTACTGCACTAGTGCAGATCTTAGAAATCCCAAAAACCTTGCATCAGACCTTGTAGACTGAAGCTGCTGCCCCCACTGCTCCAGTCTGAGAGCTATTTTGTGGTATGGGTCATTGCTCAAAGTGCTGTGGGCTTTCCCTCTTGTGGGAAGCGCCTTCCTCAAGCACCTCATGCTGCTCAGAAATGCAGAAACATCTCAAATATTTGAATTCATTCAGCACCAAGTCATTCAGAAACAAGCTGGCAACTTACCTGCTTCTTTGGAGCATAGGTGAAGTCACTGCTTTCTGCCTATAAACTTCCTGAGTTGAGGAGCACAGTCAGCCATCAACTTAGAGGCATGCTCTGCACTTGTCAGAACTCCCAAAATGTGAGTTATTCCCTTGTATGGCACATCCAGCAGAACAGAAGGCAGCATCCATATGATTAGGGTTTATGAGGTCTGTGTCCAAATACACTGACAGATTCAATATAAATCCCTGAAATGAAATAATATAGACACAGATCTCTCCAGAGATGTACACACTCTGGGAACTTCAAACCCCATCACTGATGGGTTTAGACTGATTTTTTCAGGATGCTCTCCGCTAATTTGGAAGTCATTTAATGCCATGTCATACAGATAATTGATTTGAACTGCAATTTGATATGTGCACATTTCCAGTTCTTCATCAAGCATATGAGCTACTCTTGTACCTTTTCTCCCATGGAAATGAGCTGTTTCTATTTCAGCCAGGATTGACTGTGGTTTTCCTGTTGCTATAGTAGGTTCCAAAAGTATGTTAGGAAGTAAAGGACACGGCTGCTTTCATTCCCAACTTACATATATAGACAAGCACTAGTTCTGATCTGTTACACTAGTGAATTAACAATGCCTGATAGGGGTAACACTGTGTTCTCCTCTACTTGTGACCAAAAATTGTCTTAGCTTCTGCCTCTCAGAATTGTAATTTGCAAAGACAGGACAAAAATATGATGTGGATTTTTTTGTTGATTCACTTGATGAATTTACTGCTTCATAGTCTATTTATGAAAGTTTAACTGTTGAAACAAAGACTAATAATGGTGAGGTCTATTAATATTAATGCAGTGAGATACACAGATGTGTATTAAGGGTGTTGATGTGCTGAAGATTTCTTTGTGGGTAATTCAAATGATCATCCTTTCCGAAACCACATATTCCTTTAGTTTTTATGTGACAACATAGACATGTAACATTCTTTTTGGGTGGTAATGAGATTAAGAATTGGGCAGAAAGTTATGGTAGAGGCACATTGAATTTTTCATGGAAAATAAGAGGTTTTCTCTAAACCATGAGGAAAGACCAAATTGGCAGTGTGAGGCCATTGGCTTTCTGAGGTTTTCACTGGTTATTCAGAATTTGTAGATGGTTCCTTATTAAAGTTATCTTCATTTATCTTGTGTATTGCTACTATACAGAACATTTTTTGGCTGCTTATAGCTAGTCTGTTGGGTTTTCAAACATGTGATATTATTGTTGTCCTCTCAAGCATTATAATTGTGGCTTTTAATTTTTAAGGATTTTTTAAGTATCTCAAAGGATCCTGTGAGGAATTTCATTTTGTGGTGTATGTTGGCTTACAGGATAGATGTTCTGTGACTGCCTCTGAACTAGACTTGTATTTTCACCATTTCTTTCTGAGCTCTATTATCCATTTTTCTTACGTAGTAATATATTAGTTCTCTCATTAGAAATGTGCAGCCAGCTGCAATTACTCATTCCTTTGAACAGATCCTCCCATACTGAGATTCTGAGAAAGTTAGGATGAAGTCCATAAGCACCTAAAGTTTAACCTAAGAACCCAGACAATGGAATGTGATTGTAAGGCCGTGGACAGAGATCCCATTCTGCCAAGCACTTGTCAGAGTGCTTCAGAAGAGACCAGGTGAGCAGAGAAAGGAGAAAAGGACACAGTTTCAGCTTTTGTTGAATTGCTTTCTTTCACATTCTGTTACTCCATTAAGTCTTGGGCAGTGTGTTTTGGGAAGTGCTAATTCTTTACTGAGCTCCAATGAGGAAAAATATGAGACCACTTGTAAACCAACAGTAAGAGGTTATGTGCTGTTGTGGCTCCTCTAAGACACACTATTTTAAGCTCATTTTTAAGATAAAATGTCACATTAGAAGTGCTGCAGTATGTGCTTTCAAAACGATGATGATTTTTATTTTTATTCCTTTCTATAGACTTAATGGGTACAGAGATTGAGGAGCAAACCCTTAATGTTAGAGTGCTATTTAAGTGCAGCTTTCTAGTGTTCATGAGACACTATTTTTGTACCTAGAGCAATGAACTCAGTTGCTGAACATAACTTTTCCTTCCACCTAGACACGTTTATTGTATGTATTGTGGATCCACGTCTCCAGGCATGCAGCCACAAATCCCTCCATGCTATATTCCCAAACAGTTCCATAGCTCAAGTGCAATTAAGGGTCATCACATGGTTGTTTAGTTGAGGCAATAGATCAAAGGCACTTTTATGCAGTTGAGGGGGGATCACTGTCTTGAATGACAAAGCATATGGAAACCATACATTTTTCCTCACCTGGTCTGTTTCATTTAAACTCATGTCTCCAGTCTTTGAAAGCCAGTATTAAAAACATCTATCTTCCTACCTCACATGCCATTGCTAAGTTCTTGAATAAGTGAAAAGAAGTTCAGTGTAAGAGAAGATCCTTAAATTGACCACAATGTAAGTTCTAGTTGAGGAACTTAGTTAGGAATGACTTGATCTTTGGTAGGAATATCTGGAAGAAGCTTCCAGCTTAAGCAAGGCACTGGAAGGTTATTCAGAATTTGTAGATGGTATTAGTAGACATGGATCGACCAAATGTGGCGTGATAACCTTGAAGAAGAATTTTGCTAAATATTAAAATATTTTAATGTTCCTAGAAGAATATGGATATTATGGGGCTAAGAAGGAATATCATTTTCAGTTGGCACTGGAAACTTGGTTAGATTTTGGAATTCCCAGAGGAGAAATACTGGTATGATGTCTAACAGATAGTGACAGAGGTGATGTCTAAATTAAACATTCATGCTCCTTCACATGGCTATTTGCTGAAATATTAATGTTGGAATATATTTCATTCTTTTTTATGATTAAAGTTTGCACGAAGAATGCATGTTTATTTATGCCTCAGAGATTAGGGTCAGTGCTATGATGTGAAAGGCAACTGATTAGATGCTACTTTGGTTTAACAATTATGTACTGATTTATTCATGTTTCAAGTTTAAAAATATATTATCATTTTTTACTTTCATAAACAAAACTGTGTATCTTGAAATCCCAGAGGTTTCTATGAGAGGATAGTTATTAGAAATAAATAAAAAACAAAGGTGAAAAACTATTTAAAAGATAATCCTATGTTATGGATTGTAGTCAGAAACTTGAAAATATATTGCCAATTCTGTAAAGGTTAATAGTGGTAATTGGCAACTGTATTGATGGGCTTGCTTTTGCCATAGTAATTCTTTAGGTTTGATTAACACAGTGTTGTGAGGAACAAAAATGATTGGATTCTTGCAGAATTTTCTCATGTATTGAAGCTTAAATATTTTCAAATATTTTGGCCACGAGTATTTCTGCCATCTGCTTCTTTCCCTTCAGTGACAGGTGCCATTCTTAGTTCTGATCTCTGTAGGTCCTAATATGAATAGGCTCACGTGGCACTCTTCAGATCTAGTGTTCCCTGAGCACCCACACATACCCAGATATTTTCACTTATGAACAGAAATATATTTTTTTTTGCTTTACTGTGTTTTTTTCCCATTCTGAATGCTGCTGCAAATATTTCCCAAGTCAGATGTCCCATTGCATTACCTCTCCTTGTTTTACCATGCCAGCAGCTTTCCATCTTCTAGCTCATCAGAAACAGCCTTTTAAAGTCCTTTCTGAGTTTTCCCCAACTCAGTGCTTATCTCCTGCTCTTTGTCAGGAGATTAAATGCACATTCATTTAACTAATGATGATTACTTCCATCAGCACAGAGTGGTTTTGGCTATTCTTCCACACATAGTGCCTCAACAAAAATTAACCCTGCTCACATATTGTGAGTGTGATTTCACGCTAGAACTGGACTAATCTAATGGTGAGCTGCCACTGAAAGGCTCAGGTACAGACCTTCTCCTCGTCTATACAATAACAGGTAATTTACTTAATACACACAGGGTAATTTGCTGAAACCTCTTGAG
This sequence comes from Agelaius phoeniceus, assembly GCF_051311805.1. Taxonomy (NCBI): domain Eukaryota; kingdom Metazoa; phylum Chordata; class Aves; order Passeriformes; family Icteridae; genus Agelaius; species Agelaius phoeniceus. The sequence goes on along the minus strand of NC_135273.1, from coordinate 9,163,038 downwards.
GTACCATGAACTTTACATTTTGAGGTATTTACACTAACCTAATTGAAAATTTACCTTGCAGCAGAAATGGGTGTAATGGACTGAAATTTTTGTTCTTAAGTTTATGATGTTATCTTTTTTTCCCTTTTTTGACCTCTATTTGTTGAAAATCTTGTTGTTGCTACTTGACTTGAGATTAAGTAGTGTTCATAAAATATAGCTGTATATTTTAAACATCAGTTTTTTCACTCTTCACAAATAGTTTGAAGAGCTATATTACAAATTCCAGTGTTTATTAATATCCAGTATATATTAATTCCTATTATAGAGGCTGACCTCACAAATAAATTTTTCTCCATTGTTCTTTTGTCTGACATTTTGACTTGGAGACCCTGGTAACATTTGCATAGTCCATTCACAGCCTACTTGCTGTCAGTGTATCATGATGTTGTCCCACAAATTTCATATCCTTCATTCCCCACCTCTCTTCTCAGGTTTTTTTTGTCCCTAACACAACAGTCAGTATTGAGATGCTTCTAAATGAAAGAATTTGTGTAATTTCCAAGAGATTCTTTCATGAAGATTGTTTGGACACTGAAGATTGACTACCACAATTAAGTAACTCAATTTAACTGAAGGCAAGATAGCTTGAGATTCAGCTCAAGTTTGTGGCTCAAAGTAAATGTTTTCTACAAGCTGAAGTTGCTCCTAACCAGAGTTGAAATTTTCTACAGAGCTGGTATTTTCTACAATTTTTTATTTAACTTGAAGACTTTCTTTTGACATTGCAGACATGTCAAGGCTAAACTCAGTTCAATAATTTCATCATTAAACATTTATTTTAAGTTAGGTTCCTTCCTCTCCAGTGTCAGGAGACCAGTCTTCCTGGGCTAGCACAGACATTTTTGAATATCCCCCTAAGTGAACATTAGCAAGGAATGAATGAGAAATGAGACATTTTGATGTTTTGAAGAGACTGAAGGCAGACAAAATACAGTGTACTGAGGATTTTTATGAAGGAGCACCAAGGCCTCTACTGGATAAACAAATCCAAATCACTGAGATGAAAGCTTAGTTCTGGAAATAAACGAGGGCTTTTTGTTTGTCAGGTTTTATATATTGTAGCCTGCCCATTCTGGGAACACATTGTTTTGAATTGGTTTAGGTAGAATTTGCTATTTCTTAAGCAGAGAGATTACCATGAATAGTTTATAAGTATTTAACAAAATATTTCTTTCTGTAAAGGAAGACTTTTTTCCTGACATGTCTCTGGAATGCTGTCATCTGTTACTTTCCCTAACACGTATAAGAGGAATGAGCAGCTAACATGGACTATTAGAAATCAAGCTAAAGAAGCCAAACCCTTTTTCTTCACATGGGTGTTCATATTTTATGTTAAGACCAGTTATCTTCCTGTAATTCTTACTGGCTTACTGAAGCTTCTGTAAAGAAGATTAAATTTTCTTACAATGGTGAGATGCTATGTGCTTTGATAAGGAAATGCTTCTTTTCTGTAAGTCAGTTGTTAGTAATACAACAATTATTTGATAATATTTCATTCACAATGGCATGCTTAAAATAGTTGCTGCCAATTCATTTTTAAGAAAATAATTACTTGTTTCTAACATCCCTAAAGAAACAATTATGTAATAAAAAATTACATGACTGACATATTCGTTACCTATAATAAGTGCAAGTATTCCTTGAATTTTTAAGCAATTTTGTAGGGTTTTATATTTAAATATTGAAACCTATTAAAATTGCCCATGGAGATTTGTGGGAGAGGTTATCTATGGGGCTCTGCTAATTAATTATGATATATTTTACTTCCATGTGATTTGTCACTACTAGTCCTGTAAGGACTACAGGAAAAATCATTTGTTTAATCTGACTGGGACCTTGTGGCATTTAATTGTAAGCATAACTGTGATGCAATAAATCCAAATGAATTTGGACAGTGATTAACAGGGAGCTCCTTGATATGGTAATGAGATTAAAAAACTGGTTCCTAAGTGTTTCTGTGTATTTCATTAACATTTTTGCAACTAAACAGTTTCTAGGATGAGGGTGGTTGCTTGTTGACCAGTATACATTACTGGTTGAATGTAACCTTCATGAAGAGATTTCTTTGTGTCTATGTAGAATGTATAAATATTTGTATGTGTATATATGTGTGTGTCAATGGAAAATGTACAAAGAAAATAAAATACGGAAGATTTATGCTGCATTTGTATACAATGAGCCAAACAAAAATACACCACAGAGTTAACCTTATTATTACATATATTTAGAAAATTCTAAAGTGTACTAGTGAACTAATCACAGATATGTAGTTCCTGCTGTGAAAGCTTATTATCTACGACACCTGCAAATATTTAGACATCTGCATAGCTTTACTACTGTGAGTAGTTCTACTGATTTTGTTTATTTGTTTGTCATATTTATGCCCAAATCTGTCATTACATGGCACATTTATGGCAAAAAAGGAAGGAAAAAATCAGAAGTTTTATATGGTTATGCAGAAAACATATAGGTTGATCCTTTCAGGTGCTGTGTTCATCACATTGCTAGAAAGCTGAAGTTTTAAAGAATATATGTATATTTTTGGTATTTAGCAGAATTATTGTAAAACTATAGAGAAGAAAATGAGTACTTCCTTTAAAAGCATCAAACTGCTACTGGACTTCAAGGCAAAGGAATTTTTTTCTTTGTTTAGTCTTGCTACTCCTCTCCTGGTTATTTTAATCTATTTCCAAAACTTGTCTCATCTTCCTCTGTGCTGATCTTTAAATGGACTTGATATCATCTCCAATTGTTTGTCATCTTTATTTTCTTTATTTTTTTAATACTTTCATTGCTGAAAAAAAATTTGATTTATTGGAAGAGCTAAAGCCTCATTTTTTGTAACCAGCATTCAAGTAGCAATGGTGCATTTTTCATATTCTGCCCTGGGAAAATGCTTTTCTGTGTTCTAGAAGGACAAATGCTTCAGTTTCTCCAGCTTCTCTGTTCCTCAGCATTAGGATTGGTAACCAGAGGTCACAGTCCCTTGTCATTGGACTCTGTGTGTCACCAGCAGAAGTGAGACTGTGCCACAAAATGGAGACCTAGCAGAGGTTAGAGTTTTGTGAGGAACAAGCAAGTCTTGAATTTGAGATCTGCTGCCAACCTTCCATGTGTCACATTTCCCTTTAGGCTCTAGCTCAGGGAAATCTTTGCTGTGAGGCTCATGGTATTTGGGTGCCTGTTCACCTGTTTGTTACAGGAAGGAAGGGTAATACAGTTCAGTGGGAGCAGGAACCACGCTAGGGCTTATCTCTTAGGGGATGCTGCAAACATCCAGCATACCTGCCTGTGTGCTGGGGTTTCTGTGTGGAGCTCAGCCTTCTGCTGACTCTGCCATCCACAGCCAGCACACCCTCCAGAGGAGCTCTGTTTGTGCTACCATGGCAGTTTGTCCACTGCATTCCTTGCACCCCTTATTCTGTGTGTCAGTTACTCCCTTGGCTCCCTCTTGTTTGTGCTGTTCCATGAAATCCTGAGAGAAGGAGCTTCAGTGTGTCTCGGGGCTGTTGTGATGGCAGTCCTGTCACCAGGAGAATACAGGTTTCTTTTTTCTGTTTGCTAGCAGTATTATGGAGAGGGCTTTGAGGCATCTAACCCTCCCACAGCTGCAAGGCAGGACCCATGATGTGAATGGTTTAGCTACTTTTGTTTTGGTTTTAATCTGGATTGCAACTTTATACTCGGATTGATTTTTATCTTTGGGGAAGAAAATGTAGATTGTTTTACTAACAATGGGTAAACATTCATACCACAAATGGTGATGTGACCTATATTCTGTTGCTGTCCCCCATGCAGAGCTCTCTTTGCCTTCAGTGGAAGCCCAGATGTAGAAATGACGGTGGGAACTGGCCACAGGCAAATTTGCATTTGTCTTGTAATGGGCTGGGTTAGAATTTGCAGTGGTGTCCTCTGAGCTCCCATGGCACTGTGATGCAACAGATTTATTCAAATCGGTAAATGAAGAGTTTTACTCAGCTGAATATCAGAAGGTGTTGATTGTATAGGACATTTGCTGCCACGTGCTGTCTGTGTGGAGGTTACTGCAGCTGCCCAGGTTGCTGCAGAGTTTGTGTTACAGAAATTCATCAGCAAAGGCTGGGGTATCAACAGCTCCGTGCCAGCTGAGGTCTTGGTGCCTAAAGAGGTGGGATTAAGCACATACTGGTAGTGCTAAAATCTGTAAGTCAGCCGTGGTTAAAGTAGTGGTTAAACAGCCAGTATTCATTGTTTTGATTACAGCCATTAATTTAATGCGATCTTCTTTGCAGTGACATGGCTGTCATTATTTCAGGCAGTTTGCAAGCTCAAGAGCATCACCATATCTTTGCAAATGGTTTCATTTCATGACTGTGAAGGTTTTCCAAGTGACCACAAGACTCAGAGGCACATTTCTGAAGAAAGCTTAGATGTTGCAGTTAAATATTGCAGCAGAGAGTGAACACTGCATCAAATTCTGTTTCTGTGTTATCGTGGAATATGCAGAACCGTGTTCAAAGGTTGCACAACAACTGCAGTCTAAATGTGGGGTTTTTTTTCTTTTTCTGTTCAGAGACATAGGATAAAAGTGCTGTGAGCTACCTAGACCTCAGAGTTGCTTAATAGCTTGTGGGAGCAGCTCCTTGCCAATTTTAGAGCATCAGTCTATCTGACTTAACCACATGTAGACTTACTGGCAGGTCTACTCAAATCAGTGGTGTAATTATTTACTTCTTAAAGGGAAAACAGGCTTACATTATAATGACCTTACAATAACTTTCAGTTTTATGTGGAGAAAAATAAACAGTTGTCATTTCCTTGTTATTTTGAGGTTTGAGCCTTTACCACAAAGGTTTTAAATATTTACTAACTACTATGTTCTCTGAAATTTCTCTCTTTAAAAATACAATGAATTTATTCAAGGAAATCTTTCTGCTGTACCAAGCATCACAGTCTTGATTATAGAATTATAAATTATATATATTATAAATCAATATCTTTCTCCACCATTTTTATTGTTATTACTTGAATTTTAGTTCATTCAGAATGTTTGTTTTTACTATTTAAGCTGCCACTTAAAATTTCAAAATACAAAGGCTTTTTTTTTTAAATTTGTGATATAGCCCTGTTCCTAGGAAAAAAAGTACTTTTGGCATTGGAAGAAGAAATAAGTTTGCCAGTCTCATATCTGAAAAATAGTTTTGCATCAGAATGCTTCCCAAGAGTTTAATTTTGTTGATAGCAAGGAAACTGAGTAATTCAGTGCTTACTTTTTCTGTTTTGTTACTGTTGTTGGGGTTTTTTTTTAATATGAAAAAAGAGGAGAGAGCGTTATCATTTAAACAAATATTAATAGCTCTCTGTTTTTCCTTCCTTGCCTGACATTGATGATTTGTAACTCCATTTTTCCTTTTACACCTTTTTGTGTATTTCTGGTAGTTAACTCTGAGATCTTGAGCACTCAAAGGACATTAGAAAGATATGAAGCAGTAATTTGGCTACTGTGAGGGAAGGCAGCAATTCTGGGGCTGTAGCAGGGCAATAATGGTCGGTGGATCTGGCTGCAGGAATTATTAACTTCAGGAGTATATTTATAAAGCAAGAATTGCATCAAATTCTAGTTTCTTCTGAATGTATGACTCTTCAAGCTTGTAAGTAGTAGTGCTTTTTCCTGGGAAACCACCCATTTTTATTTCAAATGAGAACAGAAAGTTGACATATCCTTTTTTTTTTCACAGAAAGGGAAGCTCTGCAGACTTTTGGCTTGGAAACACTAGAATGTTTTGGGTTGTTTGTAAATCTTGAAATTAAGCTTTCCAATGTTGCCAAAGACTGTTGAACTATTTCATTCTGGTTAGAGCTTTATTTCCCAAATTGCTGCCTGGCTCTGTGGTAGTTGCATGGATAATGTGGAGTCTTGCTGCTGGAACATTGAAGGAGCTTGGCTTCCTGATAATGCAATTCCATGATCCATCACATCCACTGATCCAATGGCAGAGTTCAAGAGAAGACCTTGGATTCAGCCACTTTAGTTAGGTCTGGCAGAGGAAATGTCTCTGTGCAGCAGTTGGCTCAAGAGTCTATGGGAGAGAAGCTGTGAGCTCTTCCAAAAGTTTTGGAGGGTTTGTCTGATTCCTGCCTGTACCAGATGAGGAATGCTCACACACGTTTTGCCATCTCTGCTGTCATGATGACAACACCTCTAGCAGGAAAGCAGGAGCCTTAGGAAGCTACATGGAGCAAGAAAGGTGGGAATCTGTCAGTAGCATCTTAAATCATTTACCATTCAGACCTATTCTCAAGATATTGTTGGATAAAAATTCTCTTTTCTCTGCTACTCCTCCCATAGGAAAATGAGAGCACAGTAGCTCAAGCTAAAGTATCTGAGTACCAAAAAGAAACTTTTAGTTTTCCTTCAATGCCTAGTCTGTTTTGGCCAAAGATTAAATTAAGGCAAAATTTAAAACTCTCAGTAAATTTCATAGCTGGCTTAGCACAAAGAACTTCACATTATTTGGAGTACTGTGGTATAGATTAAATTTAAATTGTATTTGCAAATTATAGAATTAAAATAAAATCTTCAAACTTCAAAAGCCATATGCCTTCCATTACCCCCCAACACTGCAAAAACAAAGGCTCCTCCTCATGAGAAACTGTGTCCTGGCTTTGTGAACTTTCAAAATCTTTGCTAAAATAGTACAAAAGTACTTGCCAAACATATAAGAAATCATAAAGAATTTATGTACAATGCTTGATTTCCTTTTAGTCTGGATAATCATCATATTGTTTTTTCCTGAAGTGAAAGTGACAAGTAAATAATAGTAAAAGTTGATGGGGAAAAGAGAACAGCCCTCTTTGTGGTGGTGTGGTGTATTGTGTATTGTGCTGTGGATTGTCCACAGGTAATGCTCTTTTGGGCTGGAGGTGGAGGTTTAAAGTAGAAATTTCCTCCTTTGCTTTTGTCATCACACATTCTCAGCTCACTATCCAGTTGTGTGAACTGAGAGCTGTATTCTTGGAGCCCCAAATATTGCTCTGTACATTTTAGCATCTCAGTATAGCTCAAGAGGTATATGCAATGTACTAAACTGGGAATTGTGGGGTGGGTGGTTGTTTTTGTCATGGTAATAAAAAATGCAAATCATTTTGGGTGGGGAAGGTAGGTATATTTTTGTGCAGAGCCCAATACTAACAAGTAAATATTTACCTTGGAGTGATAATGTCATGTTACCATGTTATTTCATTGTAGGAATAAGTAAAAGGTAAATGTTTGCTTTTCAGTTACCCTCCCCAGAGCTTTTAATATAATACTGTTTTAAATCCTTATTCATATCATAAAAGGGCAGTTTTCTCTTTTTACAGAGAAAAAAACCACATAGACAACAGCAGTTCAGACTTCTCTCAAGGCTCCACCAAGTGCCCATCCTGCAAGAACAGCCTCTCACACTCCCCTTATTGATGTTTGTTGTCCTCAGCCCCTCAGCTCCTGGCATGGCTGCCAGAGGAAGGAATTTTGGTGGTTGTTTTTCTGATAGGGACTTCAATTGGAAGTGGATTTCTGCCTCAAAGGCTTGTCACTCAGCAGTAACTTGTGCCCGTTATTGCCTTTTTTTTGTTTCTGCTGTTGTCTTGTTGGAGAGAAGAATCCTACTGCTTATTTTGTAGCTCCTCACCTGCCTTTGTAGTTATCTGCACTATAACAAATGACTGAACCAAATTCGTCTTCAACAAAATTGAACTTGATACCTTTTAGACTTGCTCTACTTACAAAAATGAGGTGAATTTAGGGTGTGCCAGTCACAATTAGAAAAGATACTCCAGCTATATTACCTTATTAGACACACTTCTTTCTTACCCACAGAAGACCATGAGTGGTCAGTCATCTTTGCAGCTCTTGCAAGTGGTTTGCTCTGTCTTTTGACAGAAGTGGAATTTTATTTTAGGTGACTTAATCGTGGAGTCTTGGTAGAAGGTGAGAATAACGATAGAGTCTGGTCTCTGACCTTGTCAGTGCTGATAACCCAGGTTACACATTCAGATTTCAAGCAAAGGAAAGTTTCTGTCAGTAATCCTGAGGCTGATTTCCACAACTTCCTTGACAGGAGTATTGAGACAAGGAAGCTTCTAAAAATTTCCTTGGAACAATGCTGAAAGATAAAGCTATCTGCAGGGGAACAGCTTATAATGAGGGTGAATCCCAGCATGGTGAGGGCAGCAGATAGTGATCTACAAAAAAACCAATAACAGCATTGCCAAAAGCAATGCATGCAGGATGTTACTGTGTTTTGGCACAAGATCTGGTAACTGGAAGTAAACCTGGAGTAGATTTTGTGTGCAGAGCTAATCAGGAATTGTTATATTTGTGTACAATGTTTATTTGCTAAGCTTTATGGTCAACTTCATTACTCTTCATTTTATTCATTATTATGTCACTGAGCAGTAACTTGTTAAAGATTAAAAGTTCCAATTGGTTGCTCATGCCTAAGGTATGTAAATGCTTTGCCTCTCCAACAGTAATTTACTGACATTCTGGCAATTTGCACTTGAAGAGTTTATGCACCCACATATGCTTGCACACCAGCACAGTGCAAGTCCATAAATTAGCTGAGTATAAAGGGCCTGATCTTACAGTCCTGATGCACAAAAATATCTCTCTTACTTTTTTTGTACTTGACCAGTTTAAAATGCCTGTTAGAGAAGTCCTCAGAGAAGAGCAGTGGCGTTTTCACAGCTAAAACCAAACAAAGCTCCTGTAAAATCCAAGGTGCAACAGTTAGTATGGAGTTTCTTTTGGTCAAAAATTTCATAGAACCAGGTTTTCAAATAGATCACCTGTGTTTATAGATGTGAACAAATACACATATGTGCACACACAATCATAAGTGTAGATCACCGTGTGTGTCTCCACATATACATACAGTTTCAGGCATATAATTTTAAATCAGATTTTACCCTTCCCACATTTACCCTCAACACAGTCTTCTAATTTGCATCTAGCTTTACAAATACTGCTTGTGAGTAGTGATAATTCTTCTGTTAAAACACTGGTTTTTTGATACCATGCTGCCATGTCCTCAAACCTAGTACAAATGCTCAGATTTTGAATCTTTATAGGCAGCAGATTCATGAGCACAAATTTATTAAACTCTGCCTTGAAGTCTAGAATAAGGTGTCAAACACTTAATTATTCCCTCCTAAGAAAACAGATTATTTCCTCAACCAGACCTGCAAAATCATGCAGTACAGTGTGAACTCAGATAGTGCAAGGCTGATTTGACACTGCAGCCTTTTCTCACTAAGCTAAACTACAGATTTGGCCATAAAAGCAGATTATTCAAAATTGATGAAGTGTTTTTATTCAGTTTACTGGCCTTTATATGGGCCCCAGGTGTTCCTCTCATTGGAATTAAAAAAAAAACCAACAAAACCCACTTTGTTATTTGAAACTAGACAGAGATCAGATCTTGTAAGAGATTTTGGAGATTACTATAACAAAGATGTGTCTTTTAAAAAAATGAAAATTACTTACTTTTATTGAAAACTGTTTCATTTCATGACTTCACAGTATTGGAAGTAGAAAGTGAAATATATTTGTATATTTTGTTTGGTGTATAATCATGCATGGTTCTGTTTCTTTACAAATATGGGATGAAGTCCTGTCATACCTATCCTGTAATGGAAGAAATAGAAGGTGAAATTGAGTAAAAGAGAACTGAATTACACAGGGGATTTTTTTATCAAACTGCAGAAAACAGAAAGTTTTTAATGACTTGAGAATTTTTAAATTCATTAATTTATTAATTTTTAAATTATAATTTTTAATTTTTATTATTTAAAACTTATTAATTCTTACACTGAATACCCAACTGAAAATATTTTACCACCCTTTATTAGCACAAAATTTCTTGCATCCAGTAGAATCAATCTGCTTATAACCATGTTAACCTACTGATGTGTGATAGTTCAGCTTTGTATTCCATCACCCATTATTTTGCCCAGATTTATCAGCCAATCTGATAAAAAATTGTCCTCTCCAATACTGCTTTACACAAAAGTGGCATTCTCTCTAGAGGCACTTCTGGGGGGTAAGCTGTGTTGTTTTGAGGTTGCATCAGAGAAAGAGAAGGTGCTTCATTTTGCACCTTCTGCCATTGTTTTATGTTTCTTGAGTGTCTCTTCAATACAAGCATTTTCAATGAGCAAATTACCACTCTGAGGGCAAAAGCCATAGTCAGCTTCTCTTGTTTGTTTCTCAGAGTATGATACTTCTTTATGGTCTGTTGTACTTGCCAAGGTTAGGTTAACTTTTTCATACATCAACTGGTAAGCCTAAAAAATTGGCAGTTTTTATTTACCAAGTAAATACAGCAATTTGTGGTTTTTGAATGAGGAATTTGAATTTTGAATGAGAAATTATTTGCTTTTTTTCTTTTTCCTTTTTTTCTCCTCTTAAACGTAGTAGTTCAGATGGTGTCTTTTCCCCTCTGCTCTGCCTACTAATAGTTTGGAAAAGAAAAGTGCAAGACCCGAAGAAGTGGCAAGGAGTGACAACATTATAATGTCTTTTTTTTCTAAAATTATCAAAGTTTCTCCTTTTGACTTACAGAGGCAGAGAAGATTGTCAGTCTCCCCAGAAGATAAATTCTTTCTCTCTGATAAACTCAGAGACCATTTCACATAAACTAATAGTGACTGTCAGGGGATAAGGTTAGATGAGAACCAAGCACTTTTTTTACTGGCATGTAAAATAACTATTGAAATCCTGAAGTCAGTTGTGAAAATGCCAGGGATTTTTTGGAACCAACATAAAGCCCTGAGGGATTTGTGGCAAGAAATGATTCTGCACTGGTCAGTGAAATGCATGAAAAGTCTTGACAGTCTTCTGCATGTGGATTTTCCATTTGTCTATAAGCAGAATTTTTCAGGAAAAACAAAGCCAGAAATATCTCTGTCATTTATTACCATGCAAAATAACATAAAAAGGAATGTGAAACCATCAGAGATTCCTGAGAACTGAAGGTCCAACCAGGCTGTTACTTCTGATTTGAAGTTAGTAATCAGGTAGATTTCTCAGATGGTCTCTTTTATCCTAATTCTGTTTTCCTGTATTTAATTCTTTATGCCTAAGAACTGGAAGGCAGAAATGACTTTCTGTCATTTTTGGGGCTGATGCAGTTTTTCAGCTGCAATTACAGGCAGTGGGATTTGGGAAAAGAGGAAGCATTTGTTTGTAGGGAATCACTTATTTTTAGTAAACCTTTTAGAAATGTACCACTTTTTTTTAAAAAAAAGAGCTGTAGAAGACCACTGAAATGCAGTCAGACAAATTGGTGGTACTTCCATGTTATCACTTTCAGTTGTTAGTAGCTGCAGAAATGCTTGTGTTTCTGTCCTCTCCCACTCTTCTTCTTTCCCTGCCAAATCTTTCCATCTTACACACACTCGTATCCACACTCTTTTCTTTCTTGAACAGAAATGTACCGGCTTTTAGTTTCCCAACTTTAAATTGATTAGACCACATTAATTTTTAAACAAGTGTCACATATCCTTAACCAAGCGCTAAAAGGTTGAGAAGGTTTCACGGCGTAAAGCCTGATCCAAAACTCAGTGAGAAGAATTCTAAAAATGCAGGCTGCCCTTCATTAGCCCTCATGATATCTTCTGACAGGCAGTGTGTGCGTGCTCTGCCATGCCAGGCCAGGGCAGGACCAGCTGCCATGCACCATTTACCCTCTGTCAGCAGCTTCACTCGCCGCCCGGGCAATACTGCACACGCGAGTCTGTCACGCGTCAGCATCAATTAGGCTCAGCGTGCTGCGCCTGGGAAAAGCAGCAGCCCTGCTATTAACCATTTGATTTCTCCCCGCCTACCCCAGGCATCATCTGACTCCCCAGGAGAAATGTTGGTTTTGGCAGAAGCGTGGTCGTGGCTGTTCTTGCAAACAGCAGGTTTGTTTCGAAGCGATGCACTCGCTCAGGTGAGTTGGCTTGGCTGCGAGGAGTTCGATTTATTGGTACTGTTATTTGAACAGGGAGGTTGGATACAGCCTGTGCACTTCCAAGCCAGTCAGATTTCCCTTTCACCTGCTGTGAGGAAGTGTTGATGTCTGTCTGTACACATACATACCTGTGCACATGCACACACACAGATTGTAAGCTTTAAACTTATCACAAGTCCAAGGTGCAAAAATACTTAATTAAAACTGTCTTGCTGTATTATACGCTCAACATGTTTCCAGTTTTCCTGTTGTAGATACATCCTTGCATTGTTGTCTTTCTGGGTATTGTTGTTTGAATTGATTGCTGCTAAAATTTCCCCGACTTTGTGAGAAACCAACATGTGTGGTCATGTCTAAATTTGAGTCACTGTTTTGTGGCTTTTCACTGCTGTTATGAAGGGGGTGGGGAGCAAGAAGCCCACCCATGGTGTGTCCTCGTCAAGCAGCATGGTGAGCAAATGGGTTCAGTGATGTGCAGTGAGTGCTGAGGGAACAACCTCTTCTGGCAGAGTTTTCGAGCACTTCCCTCCTTCTCCCCCTCCCCAAAATACAGCTTCTTCCTCCGTGTGAGCATAGAACACCCATGACTGTTTATATAATAAAAGAGCTACTGTGTACTTTAGTGGATAGTTGAAGGCATTTTCACAGGTCTGTATCCACATGGGATTTATGGAGACTTATAGGCCTGGTCAGTTTGTAAAATCCTGATAGCCCAAGAGACTGTTGTCAGATGTTGGTAACAAGACAGTGTTTGAAAGGAATCAAAACAATATAAATCCTGTGAGATCTGTGGCAGCAGGATGGGTTCTAATGGAGAGGAAGACAGGGTCGACCACCACACAAGAGAACAAGCAGAAGAAAGTGTTTTTTCTCTTTCAAGCTTGCAGCACCAGCAGGGGTAAGCAGGTTTCTAAAAAGAATCTCATCAGTGGATCAATCCAGTGTAACAGATGGAGTGCACAGATATTGTCTATCAGATTTCCATTGCATGTGGCAAACAAATACATTGTTGCAACTGTTAGCAGCAAAACTTTCCCTTTTTTAAACATCATAATTACCAAGAGTTGAAAAGAGCGGTGGGTTAATGATTTCCTAACAATAACTATGGGGGGTTTAGGGGATAGTGACTTCCCCAAGGAATACATTAACAGGAGATACAAAGTCTCTGAGCATCTTGAATGCAAGGGTTTGGATCTGCAGAAATAACTGCCTATAGCAGTGCATTTTGAAAAGTGAAAATTTTCTAGGAAGGGGGACTGGACTGGATCTGCTATAGTTGGCAAGTTTGCATTGAAGATAGTGGGGGGAAACCACTCCTTACCAGCTAAAACTTTTGAGTTTTGTTGCCTTTGTCAAGCCATTTTTCAAACCATTTGGGATGTCTGATAATGGTTCTGTGCATGCAGAATTGCAGGCAAGGTGTGAGGCTATGAATTAATTTCCCAGTGTTATTAATATTGCTGGTTTCATTTAGAAGTTAGTTTTGTTCAGTTGTTGATGTAAAAATCAAAGTCTGTGTGCAAATATTATAGAATTGTAGAATGGTTTAAGTTGGAAGGGACTTTTAAAGATCATGGAGTCTGACCCCAAATATGTCATGGAGTCTCAGCATCTTCTGCACTGATCCATTAGTCGTGGAACAGAGAGGATGAAAGTGAAGCAATGAATGTATGGTATTCTTAGTGTTGATGCACGTGCAATAGGTTTAGAAGGATGGGTAGCAGGGATTAAGTGGTTAAGCTTTTAATAAGAACATGTTACAGTTGATTTTTGTAAATAACAGTTATTGAGCCTAGTAAATAGTTAAGAGTGAAGAGACCATGGCTTAGTAACCATTTAGTCACAAGTATGGACAGATAATTTGAAGTTTCTCTAGGGTCAGACAAACCACATGAGTGACAGAGTGGGTTAGTTCTGTGAACTAACTGGAAAAGGACTGGACACATTTGAAGGCACAATTCAGTTGCCCAGTGATACAGAACTGTGGCCACTTGAGATGACACAGGGCATCTCTCATCTTTTTGCCAATCCAAAAGAGCACAGGTCTCCCATAGATCCTCTATCAGTAAGACTGATCCCATTGAGGGTGTCTTGAATAATATGACTGTAGGGAGCAGGGAAAAGAATCAAGACCTGGTTCTTGACAAAATTATTTCAGTTCTAGATCCACTATGAAGCTCCTCGTTATTGTGCATAAAGCTTCCCAGTCTTTCCATGCCTGTGTTTCCCAGCTTGTCAAGGAAGCTGTTTAAGGCAGGGACTAACTTTTTATCCTTTGGATAAAATATGATTAACCTAGTTAGAATGAATGACTACAATTACACCTCACTGAGGAGGCCTGAGACTGATTTTGCTCCAAAGAAACCAAGTGTCCAAACAAAGAATTATCACACCTACCTTGACCTTAAGTATCATCGAGTTTCTGGCTAACATTGTTATTCACAATGTTTCTGATCTTAGAGGTTTAGCCACAGGAAAGAAGGATTTTGAAGAAGTGAAAAGTGCAAATGTTTGCACAGTGTCTAAAACAACAGAATAGATGCATTTTTCAGCAAGTATTACATTATTCATTATTTTTAACTCATGCTCTGAGCTTGCTGTATTTCTATCAGTACTTGAGCCACCTCAAATTAAAATTGCATTCAGAATCAGCTTTTATGGAAAGCCCTCACTCCCGAGCATTTTTTCATTTTAGTTTCCTCTTTGGTTCCAGGAATTCTAAAACAAAATCCAAAATAGCATTTACACCCTTGCTTCCTCCTAAATACCTCATGTCCTTCTGGGCCTACTTTCTTTGCACACTAACCCTGTAATTCTAGCTCTGCAGGAGCCCTGGTGCCTTTATGGTATCATAACCAGCCTTTACATGTCTGTCTAGCTACTGAATAACCTTGCTTCTGGAAAGAAATAACTACACACCCAGCCATGCCACCCACCCTTTATATGCCTTTTAATTGAACCCTTCCTTTTGTCTCCCGAAAGAATGAAAGTTAGCCCCTTTGAACACCTCTTGCCCCAAGAAAAATTATTTGCCTTATTTTCTTTCTTACTCATATAGTATGAGAGGGATGTGGAAATAGGTAGATCTTCACCTAATCCTCATCAGTTCTTGTCACAGCCCTCAAAATAGGAATGTGAGGTGTGCAGAGAGCATCTTGCACCCAAAGTACAGTTCCCTAATCACAGAAGTACATAAAAATATCTATTTTGGGATGCATTATGGGGTATTTGCCTTGCCTTTAATTGCTGTGGATCCAGGCCCTTTCATGCCCACTAAGCTGTGAAGTGTGATGGTGTCAGGACACCTGGGGTTTATGTAAATACAGAGAACCCTACTGAAGGCACAGGCAAACCTGCAATGTGTGTAAAGGAGGGCTGAGAGGGTCTTTCTGGAATTAAACATTCTTGAATAGAAGTTGTGCTTTTTTGGAAACTGCCTCTGTGGAGACACGAGAATTAGCGATGAGTGGCTTTGGTGAGAATCCTTGTCCATCCACCTGACAGGGCAAAAATTCCTTGCTGGAGGCCAGTGTGTTTGGAGAGCTTAAGTGAGCTTGATAAACTGTACAACTACCTGACAATGTCATTAGGGACGTAAATAAAAGAGTTTCAGAAAAACCATGATAACAGGAATCATAAATTAATGGTCAGGTGTTGGCAGAATTTCACCACTAAAGGAAGTAAGTGAACTTTGTGTGGTATTTATGGATTACATATATATGTAAATATGCATTATGTTGTGAGTGAAAGGAGAGAAAGTAGGCTTAGCATGAAGAGGTTATTTTTTACCAATTTAAGTTGAGTTTGGTCCTACTAATGTAAATATTTATTCCTGAATGACTTCGAAAAAATGAGGATACAAATTTAGCAAATAGACTTTTTCTAGAGAAGCCAGTGTGATTATGGAAGTGAATTTGACTGAAGGTAACAGAAAGAGCATTAGCACTTTCAGGTAGACTATGCTGTTTCTGAAGTAAATTTTGATATATCATAGCCAGACATCTACCTCCTATATCTGTTTGCCTCAAATCAGGTATTTCGTTACCTAGAAATAGTGCATACAATTATTCTCAAGGGAAAAAAAACCCTACCATTTATGAAACAAAAGGTTATTTTGAGACTTAGTAAAGATTTGGCTTAATGAATAACCAAGGTACCATTATGTATGTGCTTTCTTCTGAAATGCCATTGAAATAGTAATATTAAGCTCTCTTTGTTCTTGTAATCCTTGGTTTGAAATACAAATGGAATTTGAGATGTTAGGTCGGTGGGTTTATTCAAAAAATAGAGCTTAAAGGAAGTTATTCAGCAATGCTCTAGTAGAACATTCCTGTTCTAGATAAAAAGCATGTGTACCTTTCCAAATCCATTTTGGGTCTGAAGCAAAGTGTGGTTCAGCTGGAATTTAAAAATGAGGCTATATTAGGAAGCAAATGCCCCCAGTGGAATAACTTTTTAACAATTTCCATCTTTGCAAACCTTAACCAGTTTACTTTCATTTCAATTGTGTAAAGTAGGAAACCCATAGTTTTGCAAACAGTCCAAGTGAGATTGAGAAAGCCTAAGAAAATTATTAAAGGTCTCAGAAAAGCCAGTTGGCCTTGGGGTTCTGTAGCTTCTGGCCTGTAGTAGTTAAAATGGGAATTTCATGTTTATAGCCTGAAAGTTATAAAGTTAAAAGTACACAGTAGTAAGGCCAGGTCTGTACAAGCATCTTTACTTGTGTAATAACTGTAAATAGTAGGTTGTATTTGTGTGATGGGAATAGAAATCCCATGATAAATGAAGATGCAAATAGCCTGAAATCTCACTGGAAGTGGTTCCCTGGAAAATTAATAACAATTAGAATTTGACAAAGCACAATGGCAAATGAGTTGCATTCCTTCTTCCTGAAGGAAGTTGTAGAGGAAATATGAACACCTGATACAGAAATGTTTGCCAGGTCATTGAGTTCAAGAGAAGGATCAGGAAACCAGAACACTGAACAATTTGGCTTGAATGCTTCATTATGTATATTTCAATGACCTCCAAACAGTTTAAACCTGTGTTAGGTGAAACAACTTATAAATGAAATGAGGGGAATTACTATGAAACAAGACAACAAGTAGGAAAAATGGATAAAATTTATCTCTAGTGCAGAACAACTTGTAAAAGGGAGCCTGGTCTAGTGCAGGGTATGGAGACAGGAGATGATGGGCTCCAATCTGTTCCAAGCCACCGACGCTGCCTGATCCAGGCAGATCACTTGACTTCTTTGTGCCTCTGTCAATCCAGCTGGAAAATTGGGTAACAAAAGCAAGACCTTGCTGAAAAACAGATGCTCCATCAGAGTTGAGCTGTCCTGGATAAACAAATTACAAAACATTGATAGATACCATAGTTAAACTTATATGGGTCTATGGTGTCAGTAAGGAAGAATGAGTGATGTGGGAAAGATCCAGCTGGCAGTGCTGGATTCTTGAAAGAAGCGATTTTTCTCTGAGTTCACAGGTGAAATGAGGAGCTCACAGGATGCACGCAAAACTGGCTTGTGTTGGAAATCAGAAACTGAAAAAGACAAGGGTGCTTGGAGCTGATGCTGCATCAGATCTGGTTTCAAATTGTCCAATGTGTGGGAAAAAAGTGGTCATTTATTCCTTATGGTGAAAGTTTAAGTGTTAAAAGGCTCTCTGGGAGAAGAGCATCTTGTAATTCATGGCCAGATATCATCAGAGACTGCCTGTAATTCACTGGTCTTGCCTTAGAGTATTTCAAAGCTTTAAGGGGACATAATTTGAAATCATACGGCCTTTAATTTATTTTCTTATTTTTTTAATTTCCCATGAATTTACATCTCAGTCTTGGATCTCAAGTCCTTCAGAAACATGCTGTATAGAAGCCAACTGCACAGGCTTTGAAATTAAACTAGATCCATGGACTCAGGTTTTGTTGGAGATAGAGCATTCTGTTTGGGTAATAGAGCATCAATTCCACATCTCTGGATTACAGGAGTATGAGACGGTGACATTTTAAAAATGTTTGGCAGGGTTCTGTACAACAGGAATGTATTAATTTTACTTTTTAAAACTGCTTTTTGAATATGTATAAAAATCTAAAGTACATAAATTTGATATGAAAAAATGATGTCGATGTTGGTATTTTTAAGGAAAAAATATCTCTGGGTGTAGTATAACAAATAGGCCCCTTGAAATATGATTCAGAAAATTGAAGTTAATTTCTTGGTTCTGCTAATAGTGAGTGAGTACTTTGCCATGGCATTTTCTTTCTTTTTACCTCCATTTCCTTATCTGGAAATTGGAAATAAAGATTCTCACCTCTTTGTACAGAGCTACTGATGAAGAACATCAAGTAGGAATTAGAGTGAAAGCAAAGCTTGTGTTGTTCACATTTCATTGCAATGAGCTAGGAAGCAGCCTTGTGTAATTAATTTCATTGTGTTATTTGTATTTTTGTCCCACTGACTGATGTGCACCATGGCAGAAGGAAAAGAGCAGCTACACGTGTGCTCCTTGGCTGGAGAAGGAAGGATGTTGGCTACACCACCAGCACACTTGACTTTTTCTGGCAAAGCTACACATTAAGTGAAGTTCTGACAGTCTTAAGATACTTGCTCAGCATGATTTTCACCACATTTAAAGACTTAAATAAACATCCAAAACCTGCTGTTCCATAGTAGTTTGGGATGTATTGAAAATAGTTATTCTTTGGCCTTTCTGATACTTGGAATGAGATAAGGTTGGCTTGAAGACTCCAAGATGCTTAGAAAGGTCTTGAGCAGGATGAAATACTGTGTGCATCCTAATCTGTGAGCCTTAGGGTGCCAGGAAGGATAAATATTGAAAATATTGAAATATTTTGGAGGGAGAAATATTGAAAAATCACACTAGTGTTTACATGGGAAAATATTTCCAATAACCGAAAGTGTGGTTTTTTAGGAGATCTCCAGCAAGTCATTAGCTTCCTGTCCTCATACTTTGTCTTGGCAAGGAGACTTTTTTTTTGGGAGATGTGTTATTATGGCAGCACTGGAATTGCTTTTAGAAGCATCCAATAACAATCTCAAAAGCTGTACAGAAAAATGGTAACTTCTCTGGACACAGAAAATTGGTGTTTTCTAATTTCTGCAGCTGTGTCAAGGCTTACCTGTCCTGTGGGCTGCTGTGTTGTGGGGTGAATCCCTTTGTTCTGGTCATACTAGGAAGTTCCTGAGCACACACTGCACTGTTAGGCAGGCCATGGGAACACAAAAGGAGTGAAAATTCGGAGGCAATAAATATATTGAGTTCTTAGATTTTTATATATTTATATGGGTTTTTTTCTACCTTCAGTATTAAGTCTATTGTTACCCTATGAATTACACCAATGTCTTAACTTGTTGTATGTGGTTTTGTCTGGGATAAAGTTAATTTTCTCTATGGTGACATGGGAGAGTGTGTTGGGATTTGTGCTGAAAACAGTCTTGATAATATGGAAATGTTTCCATTATTGCTTAGCAGAGTTTACACAGTATAAGGTCTTTTCTGCTCCTCACCTTGCACCACCAGTGAGCAGGCTGGGGGGACACAAAACCTGGGGACACAGCCAAGACAGCTGACCCCAACTGACTGAAGGAATATTCCATGCCTTGTGTTATCATGCTCTGCACAGAAAGCTGGGGGAGGAGAAGGAAGGGAAGATATTTAGAGCTGTGTTTGTCTTCCCAAGTGGCCATTACACACAACAGAGCCCTGCTGTCCTGGAGATGCCTGAACACCTGCCTGCCCATGGGAGGTCGTGAATCAATCCCTTGTTTTGCTTTGCTTGTGTGTGTGGCTTTTGCTTTCCCTATTAAACTGTCTTTATTACAATCCCTGAGTTTTCTCATGTCTCCTCTTCTGATTCTCCCCCACATCCCATCAGGAGAGCAGTGAGTGAGTGGCTGCATGGGGCTGAGTTGCCAGTTAGGGTTAAAGTCCTCTTGGCACCCAAGGTGGGACTCAAAGGGTTTGAGATAATAACAGATTGACCAGAGTATATTAGAAGTGATTTATATCTGTTAATGGTTGTGGGTCATGATATTGATTCATCTGTTCTTGATATTAG
This sequence comes from Agelaius phoeniceus, assembly GCF_051311805.1. NCBI lineage: Eukaryota > Metazoa > Chordata > Aves > Passeriformes > Icteridae > Agelaius > Agelaius phoeniceus. The sequence goes on along the minus strand of NC_135273.1, from coordinate 9,142,936 downwards.
TTTATCTGATCTGCACCATGTGCTTTTTTTTCCCTCTGTACATGTTAAAGATCCGTGTTGGCTTTTCAGTTTGCTGTGCTCTGTAGTGATTAATGATGTTTTGCCTGGAAGTTTTGTTGTTAAAACACTGACCTAAGCTTAATCTGGTATTTGGGCTCTGTACTGAAGCCACTACTGTACTCTGGGTACTATCTCATGCAGACAAGTAGGAATTGTCATTCTTTCACTGAAAATTTTTGTTTTGTTTTGTTTTTGTGGCGGAATTACAGAATGGCACCTTTGCTATCTTTCTCTGTGATGTTTTCTCTCTCTTTACAAGACCTTTTCAGTACCTTGAACATCTAGTAGTTAAAATACTTCTATTGGTATTTCCTAGGAATAATGGTTTGGTTCTGAGGTTAACGAGCAGTTTAGGAGAATGGCCCAGGCTTTGTGAAGGGATGGCAATGGGTGGCACAGCATGTAAGAGAATATGGACAGGTGTCTTGGAGAATTTCTTACCTGCAATGGTCTGGAACAATTTATTGTTTATTCCTGAACAATCACAGGATCCTGATGAAGTGATAGAATGCCTGGGAGAAAGAAGTGCTGTGGCCATTCCAAGGAGGTGCAACTTAGAATTCTTAATGCTGGAAAAAACCTTTAAGATCATCAAGTACAACTATTACCCTAGCACTGCCCACATGTTCACTGCTCACCCATGTCCCCATGGTCACATCCACAGGTTTTCTGAACATTTTCAGGGATGGTGAAACTTTTTGCACTGTGCTGGGCCCTAGGCAGCACCTATCAAACACTGCTCCATATTATTATGCAATCCCTCCTGGGGTCTGCAATAACAAAAACATCTCTGTAGTATCAACACTGTTTCCAGCACAAATCCCAAACACAGTCCATACCAGCTACTATGAAGAAACTTAACTCTATCACAGCCAAAACCAATACAGCATGATGAAGTTCCTAAATACAGGCAGTCAGAATAAGGTGTTTTTGTAGTTATAAGGCAGAGAGCTGTATTTGGTCACAAAGAGCTCTGTTTAGTTTGCATCTCTTCCACAGGCATCCCAAGAGATCCTGGTCAAATCACTCTGCCTCTGAGTCTTGCCTTTTATTTTTTGTAAGGACTAGGATATCAGACAGTTTCTCCTAGAGATACTTGTGATCTCTCTGTTGGTTTTCAGCTGTCAGGGTCTGGAGTGGGCTTTATCCAAGTATATTTTGTGATACCTAGGACAGTCTTGCTCCTATTCTGTTCGAGCCTACCTTCTAAACCTTGTAATGCTGTCACTAGAGGAAAATGTCCTCTACTGGGAGAAATGCTGCCTAAAGCATGAGGCAAATACTGCCTTTGCCAGTGCACGTGGCAGTAACAATAGACTGTGAACTACAAAGGATGACACACTGCAATTAATTTGTGAATGAGCTATTCAAGATGCTCTCTAAGTGATCTAAGCTGATTGGGGATGGTTTTGATATCTTTGTATCTTTTAGTGTCAAAAAGGATCGTTTTAGAGTTGGGCTTAGAACAGTTAAAGGGGCAGTGATGGGGCTATGCTCCTGTTGGCAAAACTTACTCTAATTTGCAGTCATTTGTGTCCTGTCCTTCTCAAACCATCCACAGGGACTCCTATGCTGAGTGCACTGGGCTTATTAGTCTGTCACATGTTGCCATGCCCTGGGTGACTGTCCATAAGCAGTCACAGCAGAGGTGGGCACTGTGCCATGCAGACATCTCAGCACAGTCACAGGCAAGTGCTCTGTCTGTACTGAGAAATCAAATAAATTACAACAACTGAAGTTTTCACTTTGTTCCTAAAAATCACTTCTTGCATAACTAATTGTGTGTGGTTAGGAGCTGGCCCTTCCCCTTGTTTCAGTCTGATAAATTGCCACAAGGTGAAATAAAATAGATCACTAACCAGGCATTGCTCTTCTAGGGTGTCACAGGGATGTAATGTGGTTGCAAATGGGGAGGGCAGGTGGTCCAGACAGCTGCAAATGGAAAGGTGTCAGCAAGCCAGTCTTCTATTAAGAAGTGATGCAATTATGAAATGGTTTGAGGACCTCTATATTAACCCATAAAGCAGCAGACACTCTCAGAGGGAATTGCCTTCTCACTGACTTTTGCCTGCTGAGCTTCATTTTCCACCCTTAGTAGGAGCATCTCTTTTGTAACGCATTTCTGTATATTTCTGCCTGTGACAGTGAACTTTGTCATCTGCTCTCAGAAAAGTAGTAGAAAGACTGAAATGGGATGAAGGTAAAAAGAAAATGTTTGCTGTAATTTCAAGGCACAATAATAATGAGTAGAGACCTGAACTGGAAATAGTCAAACAAACCAGAGATGAGGACTTCTAAGCCAGTATGGAAATATCAACTTGTGCTGAAATGTTTTCTCTCTAGTGTAGGTTTAGGCAGACAAAGCTGGATAAGTCCACTAGCATTGCCTTGGATGGTCCAGCAGCTGAACTGCTGCGTGGCTCCTCCACAAGGACTTTGTTTTCCAGGACAGTGTTGTGGCTGCTGTGAGCATCGGCCCTGTGCTTGCCAGTGCAGAGCAGACAAAACAAATACAGCAGAGCATGAATCCTGATTGAGGCAGGAGAGGTCTCATGGATAGGGAACCATTTGGGGTTGCTAAAGTTTCATCAGAAGATTTAATTCCTGGCTCTGGCACAGTGCTAGGCTCTAAGCTGGCCAAACCCCGTGTCTCTCTCATCCAGCTGAATGAGACAGTGACATTTGTCTTCCCATGGGAAGGCTATTGAGACCTTTGGCTGAAAGTCATCCTGCAAAGCATGGGTGTGAAACTGCTCATGTGCTGATATGTGAACTTGGCTGTTTGGCCCTTAGCCAGACGTGCACATAAGTCCCTTTGGAGGCAGCAGGACTTAAACATATGCTGGAGTTTAAGCATGTGCTGAAATGCTTTTTAAATGCAGTTCTTTGTGACTAATGATACTTATGTGGTAGGATGATTACAATCATGATCTTGGATGTTTATGAGAATGCTTCCTTTCCCATTAAAAAAAAAGTTTCTGTGGCTCTACACTTATTAAAATGGTATTTTAATGAAGGGGGTTTTTGTATCTATAGTAAAGGCATGGCTTGTATGGGTTTAGGCTTTTGTAGATTTTCTTGAAGGGAGAATGGCAAAGGGGAAGAAGAAATCTAATTCAAATACTGTCTGTTTGGGGGCTCAAAAGGAACCATTGCATTGCATGATATGCAAAACTAACACAGAAAAAATGAACTTACTGATATTACTAGAAGCAGGTTAAAAAGTTGATTATGGAAGCTGAACTTATGAATAAGAGTGAATTCTAAGCCAAGGTCTCTGAAATGCCAATTACAGTCGCTTAAGTACATGGGGGCAAGCTGGGCTTTAGCTGGGAGACTTAATGAGCAATTTCATAACGTGCTATATATCACTTTAAGAAGACATGATAAATTACCTCTAATGGTATTGTGTGTATAAGTGGGAGCTGGTTTTGCTCTGTATTCAGTTCTGGTGATTGGGTGGTACACCTGGAAAGACTTGTATTTTAATGGGCCCTTTTTAGCACTTTTGCACCTCGTATGTTCTGGATTATATATGATTGATGGCCTTGAATGTATGGGAAGGAAAGATATGTAGATCTTAATGCTTTTAAACCATTTGTTTTCCAGTCTCTGTAAAAGGCCTCTCTGTTTTCTGGGTAATGGTTTATACTTCTCAAGTAAACAGAGGTACGGTTCTGGGACTTTGGCTTTTAACACTACAAATCCAGTGGGGTTTTATAGAAGGGTCATTCAGTTTACAATGCACTTAAAAAAAGATAGCTGTTTTCATAGTAGTCATTAAAGACAAGTAAGTTGGTGGTTTGGTAGATAATTTGATGCATGAAGTAGATTTTTTTAAAAAATACCAAAGCAGAGTTTGCTGGGCATTCATTTAGTTCACATTTCATATGATGAGTAAAATCTCTTTATGCCCTGGGTCACATGAATGTCTTCACAGTCAGAACCTTTCTGACTCCCTCCTTCTCTGGCTGACCCCATCCATGCTTTCTTTGCCCAAAGGGGTTGCTGCTGTTGAGCAGCATTAAATCATTCTCCTCTCCCCCTCTAACCTAGGGGGAGAGAGACTCGAACTGGGAACCAAACCCAAGCTGTCCATGTGGAATGCAGCCCTTGGCTGCAGGCTGGCCTGGCTGTGGGGTTCCCTCTGTGCCCTCCACAGGCATGGGAAGAGGGGACTCTGGCATTAGTTAGCACTGATTCTGGGACAGAATTAGTGTTAAGCTGTTGCTTGTTTTCAAGCATCTGCACGAGCTTAAACTGTGAATCTCCTGCCCGGGCTGTTTCTTGTTTTGTGTGTGCAAAATCTGGTTCTTCACACTGGCTGGAGCAGAGCATGGTGTGAAGTGCTGGGATGGGCATCTCCTGCAGCTCCTTCCATGGGGAGGTCCTGACACCTTTTGAATCCTTAGGCAGATTTTGAGCTGTGTTAGCAGGAGAAGTACAACCTAACTTATACTGTCGTGTATATATAGAAGTACAACCTAACTTTCATACTGTGACGTTGAAAGGCAAATGCATTGACCCCTGCTGCCCCATGCTTTAATGTATTTCTAATTACTACTCTTTCACTGTGCTTTGTCATTAGTACCTGAATTTTTCAGTTTGTGTCTTCTACAGACTTCTGTGATCCCCAGCATTATCTGTAAAGCAGTGCCTCCTCTTAGCTGGATTGCTGGTTTCTATTAGTAAAATAAAATAAGTGAGTTAATCAGGTACTATTTCTTACCTGTGCTGTACAGCCTAGGACTGAACATGCACAGGTGAGATGTAAAGATCCACAGGGCTTCCATCACTGTCTTAAGCATTTAATGGACATGTTGCTCAGGGGCTGGACTGATGTGCTGTAGAATAATAAAGCATAGCTTAACCTGTTTTTCTCAGTTTCTTGTCCCTGTGTCTTTCACTGTCAAGTGGAAAGTTCAACTGGGGAAAGAGATCAGATGACTCTACAATGCTTTTGCATTTTAAATGCTTGCTTGTTAAAACTAAATTTCTGACTAATTGCACTAAGGTAATTTGCACCTGCCTCCAACAGCTTCTTATACTTCGTTCCCATTCTTTGCAGGTATTTAATAAAAAATTAATAAGATGAGGCTGCAGTGTGTTAGGTATGGTGGGTCAGGGTCGTGGAGGCAAGTGGGTGTCCAGTGAGCAGCACCATGTGCCTCTGCAGCATCGTGACCTGATCCCAGAGCACAAACCCAGCACGAGAGGCAGCCCCTGTTGCCAATATTAACAATGTCACCAGGCAAGAGAGAGAAATTATGAGCCCCATGTTACGAAGGACATAATTAAATGGCTTTCTCAGATGTATGTTGGAGCAAGGAGCAAAGCCCAGTTCTCCAAATCCAGAGGCAGCACAAGACTGGCTTTTCTGGTGGCAGAGGGAAGCTGGATTTTGTGCCAACTTGTGAAATTATTTGTTGAAAACACATTTTATGTTACCATATATGTATAGAATCTGTATTAATTTGGAACTGAGGATACTAAACCACTAGAGTCACGTGAATAGAAATTAAGGTGTGCAGATTATGTACTCTACCAATTTTTTGCTTTTGTGATATTTATATTTAAAGTGCAATTCTACTACCTGCCTATGTTTAACTGCAAGTATAGGTGCCTAGATGCCACATTAGCTTTCTGCTGTAGTACTATTGATAATGCTTTGGAAATAAAAGGCAATTTTTTTTACTTCAAGGTTGAAATATTCCTGTTGCATAAAACAGTGCAGCTGAGCTTTCTCTAGTATATATATTTCTTGTTTCTTAGTATGCTGGTGTAATGGAAGAATATTTGTCTTCAAATTAAATTTTATCAGTTCTTTGTAATATAGATAGTGATCATTGCAAAAGTAAAAGAATTAAAAATTGCTACAATGAAAACATAGTTTAAAAAAAGTCTGCAGAGGACTCTTAACTGAGAAAAAAATGTTGCCCAGCCCTTTTTGTGTGCAAAAAGGTTTCCTTTCATCAAAAGTAATAGAGATTTGAGAAAGCAAACAGTGGAAATAGTGCATTTGAAATAGCAGTTATTGTCTCTTGGGCTGTTGTGGGGAATTTAGTTTGTTTGGTTTTGTCAGGATTTGAGACTGCACTGGAGTACTATTACTTCTTCAATGAAAATGGTTGCAAAAAGGCACAATAAATTTTGTTCTAAATATTGTTCTTTAAATGTTGTCTTTAGTAGGTAAAAAGCTGGATAGAAATACTTTTGAACAATCTAAACTCTCTCAATATAAATATTGTAAGTGATAGATACTTTAGTCAAGTGTTCATACATTCTGCAGTCATATTCAATAGTGTAGCTGATTATATGATGCCTGGCACTTAAATCCTGCATGTGGGCTTTTTAGTGCAAAGATTCTCCTTTATCCTACCCCAAGTATTTTCAGATCAATATGCTTGTGCTTTTTTTTCAAAATAATGTATCTAACCTATCTAGCATTTAGGTGGAATGCCTCATTTGCTTCTGGCAATTTATCCTCAACATGCCTATGTCCAGGGATGTTGTTACTGTTATCTCAGTTAGGGTTTGAGCACAGTTTGGATGCTGCCTGGAAATCTGGATGTCCCAGATTTCATAGGCACACATGAGCATCCTCTGGCAGCCCAAGACCCCTAATGTAGAAGATAGAATAATGGTTTATGGTAGTGGATAATGTCTTTATGGTGTTGAACCTCAGCCTCGTGAGTCCAGAAGAGACTGCCAGTGTGGAAGGAGGGCTGTGGAACCTCAGGCTGGTGTGGGCTTGATGTTTGCTCAGAGCCCAGCAGCGTGGGCTGCTGAAGATCTGCTAAAAGCAGCCCAGGGTGACGTCCCCAAGGCTGTGCCTTGCCTCCAGAGACAGGAACTGAACCCGGCTCTCTTACGTGTCTCAGCTGCACTAAGTAAATCAGTTCTTTTTTTCCATATGTTTAAGCACATACTCTGTACCACAGTTAAGCCCAGTGAGAAATCTTTAGGAAAAAAAAAAAAGCCTAGGAGCTAGCTTAGGAAGGGGAAAGAAGCAAGACAGACAACTTGCGATCCAGCCCTCATATGGAAGTTGCCCCAGGCAATTTTGTTATGTCCAGGGAAGCATATGATATTCATTGCATGGACCCATCATTAATGCTGACTCTCTGGGAACCTGTCTTATGTTGTTTCCACTTGGGACAGGTTAGCTAGAAAATTGATCCGATTTTATTAGAGAGTCATTTTCTTTTCTGTCTGGCAGTGGTCTCTGAAAAGATGTTTTGGCTTTTTAACACTAGGTGATTGCTGTAATAGGATCTCAGAAGTCCAATGTCCAAACTGAGTCTCACACATAAAACTACTTTTTTTTTTTTACACTATGGACAGCTTAAAATAAAGCTCAAAGAATCAGTACCCATTTATGCTGCACATAGAACCACTGTTTTTATTCACAACCCTTTAATTAAACATAGCATACATTTACATTTACAGACTGTTAATTAGACACCTTTTTTAATACATTTAATTGTAAACAAATGGTGAAATTCAGTGTATGGTTCACGATTTCTCACAGTTGGCCACTTTGCTGAGCCTTTGATGAAATCACCATTTTCACTGGTAATAAATACTCTCTTATTCTCAGTGCTTTCTCTGCCTTGATGGGATCTATCTTGCATCCAGACTGAACAAGTTTTGAACAAAAAATAAAAGTAAAGGAATAAAAAAAAAGAAATCCCACCACTCTTCTAGTTTGGGGGAGTAAGGCCTGTGTGTAATAAGGAAGCAACTTTATTTTGCTTAAAGGTTTTTTTGAAAATTCCCACTTTGCGGCCTATTGATCAAAGGATAGTGGTTTAGTCAGTCTGATGGCTTAGAGGGATAAGATCTGTGAGAAAGAATCTTGCCTCTGACTGACTTTATTGTGTAGGCAGTAGGGGATTCCTTCTAGTGGGTTTAAAAAAAAAAAAAGAAACATAAAATTTGTCTTTTGGAGAAGTGATAGTAAAAAATGGATTTTAGGACAGAACAGGTAGAGGTGAAGATTGTAAAAACATTCTCAAAACGTGTTTCTTAAAAATTATCTGCCAACAAACCTTTGTAACAGCAGCCTGATACTCCCCCAGCCCAGCAGCTGGGGCCAGGTGTTCCTTGGTGATGTGAGCAGGAGCCCCCATCCTCGGGGGTGACATCAGGATGGAGCCCAGGGTGAGCCCAGATGTGGGGTGGGCTCATGTGAGAGCTCTGTCCAGGAGGAAAACTTGCAGCCTGAAGCTGTTTGTCCTGGTGGTTTAGCAGGATGGGGGGAACTGCCCAGAGCACTGGGGGAAAGGAAGACAGGAACATCTGTAACATCTGTGCCTGTTGCAGATGTGCTGGGCAGAGCATGGAGGTGATGTGCTGAGCAGGGAGCCTTGACATGTTCTTCCAGTCACCCCTGGGACCCTCAGGGGATTAATGAACCACAAAGAAGATGTGGGAAGAATGGGAAGAGTAAGGATGGTGTCCCTTAGCACAGGTGCCCTTGCCCACTGCCTGCTCTTTAAGGTTGGCTCAGTTTGAGAATTCAGGACTCAGATGCCTGTTGTAAGGCCTCGTGCTGAGCTGTGATTTATGGTCTACCTGAAAGACCATACACCCTACACCCACAAAGGGGTGTGGTTTTATTTTGATTATCTAATTAAATAAATTTAAACATGATTCAAATGGATTGCACATTTCTAGCTTCAAATTTTGCACCAGTTGAACTTGGAACTAATTTTTGGTAACTAAAGGCAGCATCTTCATTTTCAGAAACTTCCTTGGGGAATGGTCTTAGAACTGTCTTTTCTACCCTAAGTCCCTCTCTGGTTGCACAGAAATCTGGACAAAGATCCTGCATATGTGTGAGGTTTCATTCCTTTTCAAAAAGTCTTACATTTTTTGATCTTAATTTGAGATAGGCTCTAGAGGAAATTGAAATCAATTTTTGATACACAGTACTTGGAACATGACAAAGATTTTGTATCATATAAAGTGCCAAATCAGATGCTACACTTCTTCCTCCAAGACTTTAGTTTCTACAGAGCATATCTGGACAAATAAGTTTGTAAAGGTCATGGGCCAGCACTTTGAGCCACTGTGTGTTCCTGAGTCCTGCCTCCCTTGTACTGGGGAGGTGGCACCTGAGCAGAGCTCAGGATGACCTGGAGACAGGCAGTGCTCTGCCTAAGCAAGCCAGGCTCAGGGGAGCTGTGCTGAAGTTATTCTGAAGTGTAAAATTATGCTTGAACCTGCTTATAATAATCATGTCCTGAAATAATTTGAATTAACACTGTTTTAAAGAGTTGAGCATTATAATTTGTATTTACCACGGAAGTTTTTTCCATCTTGCAAATTATTCTAAATCTTCCCCAGGTTATAGGACACATTGGTGATGTTATTTTCTTGTTTTGTTTTGATTACTGTCTCAAAGCATAGAACATGCACATCAACTCCCATAATTCAAGATCTGTCATAAGCAAGTGTTTAGCTAAATTTCCATCTTTGGTTGGTTGACTTTTTTGGTTTGTTGTGTTTTTAAGAATAAGGAAAGCTATACTGTATGTGTGCAGTATAATCACTGTTTGTCCTTTCTGCCTACCACCTCCCTTCAGCCCTTTGAATATTCCTAATCTATTTTATGAAAAAAATCCAGCACTTTACTTGCCCTTGAGCATGTAGCATACATTCACAGCAAAGGCATCTGAATGACCCTGTGGAGATTCTTTCTGTGACTTCTCTTTTGCAATCCCATCTGCACTCTCACAGAACATGGCCAGAAATGGAAAATTGAAGCAGTGTGGTGGTGACCTGTAGTTTCTGTGTGATACAGAGCTGGCTACAGTGGGCTATAAAATATGAATTTGTGTTTCAGATGGTCCTCCCTTCTTCTTCCTCTTTTGTCAGTTTACTTGGAAATATTAATTTATGTGCAAAAAGACAATGCAATACTATAGGCAGGGCTTCCAGTCAGTCTTATGTGCCAGTCAGGACCAGAATTTTAGCTTTTTATTCCTCTAGGCATGCAGCTCACTGTGCAGCATTATTTTCCCACTGCAGTTATCCTTTAGCTTAAGACTTTCATAACCCAGGAGGACACTTAAATCTCTCTTCAATCATTATGCCTCTGAACACTTTCCCCTAATGTCTTGGCTTTCTTTTGGAATCTTTTGTCTTACAATTTTTATCCTGCATTTACCTGCATTGAATTGCATTTGCCATTGCACAGGAATTTTCCTGAGTTGCTGCAGCCCTGTTCATTCTTGATGGTTAAGGTGTTGCTCTGTGGGGAGGGAGAGAGGTAAGTGCTGTGCTCCTCAGCCATCTGTCAGGTGCAGAGAACTCTGAATGTGGAGCTTTCAGCTTTCCAAGGGTCCATCCCTGTGTGTGTCTCAGTTCAATACCTGTGGGCATCCCCCAAAGCTTTGGTGCCTGAGTGCTGCCCAGCCACACTCACCTTCATTTTTGTGTCCTGCCACCACAGCCTGCCTCTCTCCTTGGTGAGGGAGCATTGCTGCAGCAGGAGCCAGCCTGGGCACGGACAGGTCCAGCAGGAAAGGGAGCAGTGAGGGCAGAGCCAGCAGGGCCCTGGGAGCAGCTGCACCACAGGGCTCTGCCCTGGCTCCCCAGCACAGATGTTGACCTGAAAACACGTTCAGAAATTGTCATTAAAGTCATGTGGATTTGCTTATGCGTAATCTTTTTTTAAAACAACAAAACAGTTTGTGCTGTCTGCAGGACTCATAGGAGCCAGCTATTTCAGAGTGTTATTTACTTTTGTGATGTTTATCTTTCGCCCACTGGTGGGTGTGAACATCACTGCTTTTAGTGTGCAAAGCAAGGACCTAGAACTATTTTTACATCAGACTTTTTTTTTGCCATTTGAGTTTACACAGGCTTGTCTCTTAAGGATCTCTCAGAGCTAAAAAAACAATGTAGCATAATCTGATGCTTTACAGTTAAGAAGAGGAAATTAAAACACCCCATGTTTTTCATTTCAGAATTAAGTACTGTGGGAAGTAACCAATGAATGTAGCTATTTAAGGCATAAAGTATGAATGATTTTAAGTCTTTCATGCCAATCACATTTCTCTCCCATTTTGGATTAATGAGTTAATGTAAAAATAGAATAAACCTGGCATTTTATATTAGGGATGAATTAAATGAAAACCTAACAATTCAGAATAGCTTACTCGTCTCCCTGTAAGTGTGGATACTACTTGACATATTGTTTATATGTATCATCCTTTTCCTATGATTTATTTTTAGTTGTTTAGCTTAAAATTATTATTGTCTTCCTCCCTCCTCAGTCAGGTTAGAGTTCCTATTGACTCTCATTCACTGATAAAGATGTTTCATCTTATTAATACCTAAAATTCTTGCACAGCCACACCTTTGTCTTCTTAGATGAACGAAATTTTATTTGAGTTTACTTTTTTAAATTAAAAAGTAAATTGATACTCATTAAAAGCTTATTTACTTCCCGACCCCTTATTTGAAGGGCATATGACTGTGAGATCTTTAAATATGCAAGTGTACTAAGAAACTTAAATGCTGTGCATAAGGATAAAGACATCCTCAGCTAATATAACTTGGCCTCTGACCTGCAGAGTAGAAAGTCAGAATCGAGTTCTTTGTCTGGTGAAGCACTGGCAGCCAGCCTCGAGATGGGAAGGATGTGCCTGCTGAGCGAAAGTTCCTTGTGTATTGTGCTGTTTACCTAAGGGTTATATCCAAGACACTCTCTGAACAGCTTGGCTGGTTATCGAAAAATGCCTTATAGTAACTCCCAGCCTAAGTTGATCGATATTAGTGCACAGCTTTACATGGGAAGGAGGGAGCTATTTAAACATTGAGAGCCTCCGGGATAACTGCGAATGAAAAAATAATGCAGAACAAATATGTTGAAGGGTTTAAGAGAGAAGACTATCTTGTCTCTGTGCAGGGAAAAAAAAAAAAAAAGTTGTTAAATTGCAGCAGAAAAACCATTTGAATTCACTATTAATAAAGTGAAGGTGGATTTTTCCCTAGGCCAAAAAGAGTGGGGGGGAAATCAAACCCAACAAAATGTAGTGCTCTTTAATGTAGAGAGAAGTTAAGAATCATCTAAACACATCCTCCCATAGAATGCTTGCCTTCCCTGCAAGTCTCTGAGCTGTTCTTGGTCTGTGGTCTGTGCTGAGCTCCTACCCCTGCAGCTCTGGGCCCCAGCTTGGCCTTGCTCCCCTGGCCAAGGAGGCAAAATTCAGAGGTACTGACTTCTGTACCAGGAACACTAGAAAGAGAAAACCCCAGTTCTTTCAATATCTAAGAAGGACATGTAAGAATGTGGAGTGGAAGGTTCCTAGCACCTGAGAATGATGCCTTTTTTCCCCCTCTTGAACATGGAAAAATTACAAGCTAAATGTTGCAATGTTCTGTCTTAAGAAACTGGAGGCCAGGAGATACCCCTATGTTTCACTAATTTATTCTGACTTTTGGAAGAACCATAACATTCCCACATCTCCATTCCTGATCTGTAAATGACAAGTCTTTGACTTTGTCAGTTCATAATGAAATCATCAGGCTCCAGTGTTGGCATTCACCTGATGGCTGACAAGATAGAGAAGGACACAAGAGGAGCTGGTGGGAAAAGCCTGGCAGGAGGACAATAGCAGAAGGGAAGAAATGGGATTGTGTCATGGAAAATGGGAAATAGGTTGATTTCTTTCACAGAGTAAGAAGGAAGATGAAAACTTAATTTCCACTGGAGGGACATGGGAAAATTTCCACTGGCTTGCTGAAAGATCTTTGGACACTTGGAGTGAAAATTGTGATGTGCCTAAAAAGCCTTGTGGGGAAAAATCCATCCTGGTATGTGTGGTTAAAATTATGTCGGCAGGAGAGGCTTCAAGTACAGAGCCAAACAGGATGGAAACAGGATAGATTCCTTTAGTAGGTCAGTTGGTGTTAGCTTCCAAAATGTAAAGAAGTTTGGAGTACTTAGCATCCATTTTTAACAGTTCTTTGGCACATGTGTGCTAAGGAGCAGACTGAACTTCCATCTGCACTGAGGGCAAGATGGAAAAGTGATCAATGAATGATCAACTCACTGTTGCTTTAACTGTTTTCTGCCCCTTTTCAGCTGGTTTTGTGGCTGGTGGGAGATTACTGGGGAAGAAGTGATGACTCTTCATAAGAATGCTTTTAAATATAATTCCATTATATAACATTGCTCACTGTGCCATGCAGAAATTGCACTTTTGTAGGAAAGGTGGAGCTCTAACAGCAGTCATGGAACATGTCTGGCTGTTTCACCACGATGCAGGAGTTCTTCAGGGTCCGGGAAGGGGTGGATCCAGTTCCTGACTGCCCTAACCAACAACACTGACTGCTGCCCCTGACTTGGGAAACATATTTTAAGAAGTCTCACAAGTGCAGCACAGAACTGTAATTTTGCTTTGTGACTCATGCTGAGATACAGTCCTTGCATGTCGTTTTGTCTGGGCACCTAATAAAGCTCAGGCCACACCTGTTTATGGATGCAGCAAAATGGCAGGGAGCTTATTTTTATACCATTGATTCTTATGAATGCCATTTATAATCAACACCTCCATGAGGAACTGGCTTGTGTGCAGAAATGCTCTTTAATTGAAGGGTGCACTTCAGCAGCACAATGTGGTCCCAGCATGTTTATCTCATGAAAGCCAGAACCATTACAGTTATAGAATATCAAATGCCTTGCATGGATCATATTTATTTTATTACTTCTATGATCATATATATATATATATATTTATATTTATATATATTTATATATATATGACTTTCAGGATTGTTCTTGTTTGTGAAAAGTGAAATGTGGTCACTTTAGAAAGACAGAATTAATTCTGTGTGGGGACTATATGACAATTTTGGGAAACATTCCTGTCCTACAGAACACACAGGTCACCACGCTTTTCTGGTGAGACAGAGAAATGACTTGTAAGAAGCTGTTAGGTTAATTACTGTTTAGAAAAGGGTATTAAATTCAAAGAAGTGTGCAGCACTCTGTTGACAGAATGATGGTTGTTGACAGATTAAAACAACAAAAATATTTTGGAAATGATCCTTCTCCCCTTTTTTAAAATAACACAGCAAATTGGACCTGTGAATTTTGACAATGGCTTTTGAGCTGGCGAAATTGAAACATGCGTGAAATCAAGCTGCATTTTAATGCATCAGCTTAAATTAAAAATTAAGAATTTTAGAAATCAGTGAGAGAGATCTATGGGATGGTCACTTCTTTTTTTCCCCAGGCTGTGACATGGAGCTTAGAGGGTGTTTGCAGTCTGTTTTGCAGAGCACCTTATTTTCAAACTGAGCTGTACTCAGCTAGATCTGCATCGCATTTGTAGTGCTCAGTGCTCACAAATGCATCTTCAGACCTCTATTTATTCAATTACTGTTGTCAGCATTTTTGTCTAAACATTTTGGTTTGTTTTCTGGCAGAACAGTCTCCCCCCCAGCAGCAGAGGTACGTGGAGTGCTTGCAGAACACGCTGTGTGTGCACCCAGCACATCATGGCCAACATAGAGCTTATGGTCATCAATCATTTGATTGTTCTTTAAACACTGTTTTAACAGGCATTCCTTGTATAAATGGATCAGGTTATTGACCTTTGCCAGCAATTGCTTGCTACATGTCATCATGGCTTAATGACATTATCAAGGAACATATTCTGTATTGTAGATACTTTAAAGGGCTCATGCATTGTCTCTCACTAGGACACATGGCTGGCTAAAGTATCTTGAATTAGCAAGTTATTTGATGTCATTATTAAAATATGCAGAGCATTTCCAGCTACTTATGGAATAGGAGGGTGAAATACTTCTCTTTTCTACAAAAGCAAAGCCCGGGGAGAAGAGTTATTTGTCATATTGGAATACTTGTTTTGAAATCCTGCTTCTTTTTTCCTTTACAATTTAATCTTCTATCCAGAATAGAGTCGTGCAGACCTTTGAATATCCTTTGAAAATTGGTTGACTGGTCGGCAGAGCTCCAGCTGCAACTCCTCCATGTCTAGGAATACTATAGATCTAATTGGCACTATTAAATCATTACAGCACATAATAGATGGAACTTCCGACTAAATCAACTGTGTTTTTAATGATGATAAGAGTTTTTAAATTAGAATGGATACAACATTCTTTATTTATTTCTATGGTGTAGGAAGGTTGTTAACTGTAATGGCTGATCAATTTAAAACAGGGAAAGTAGCCAGTGTTCTATAAATTCTCTCTTCTGGTTAAAATTTAAGGTGGTACAGAGTTTTCAAATCACAAATTGTGAAGCTAAACTATTTAATTGACTCTTTGTAAGTTTTTCCAGTATGTGGATCTACAGTGGCTTCTGTGGCTCCTCATGTTTCAATCTTAAAGGCAGTTTTCTGTCCAACAGAAAAAATATGCTTATCAAAAATTGAACACTCTTGTAGTCCTGTTTTTTCCTTGACTGTTGCATTGAAATTCAGATTCTGCATGAACCAGAGGGTTTTAAAGCTTAAAAATTGGTATTAATCAAGAAATCTTCATGACATTGCTAGAAAATAATTAAGTAGCATTACTTTCATTTTGTAGTGGAGAGAGACTCAGGTATATTGGTAGCCTAGATATAGCCAAAATTCAGATGTTACTCTCCTGTTCTGTAGTCATTCCTCTTTTAATCCAGAAAGACCTTTTCTGTAATGTAAGTATCTTGCTGTTGTAATAATTAGCCAACATATTCTTGGTCTTTGCTTTTCCCTCACTGGTTGTCTGAGACCCTGTTCTTTAATACCCCATATTCACTCCCTAAATTGTCTTCATGTTCCAGTCAGTTCTTTAACTTTTGTCTTGCTTTGCTTTCCATTGCCATAGCAAAATATCTTCTTGTGTCTTTTAATTTTAATGGTGCTTATTACCCAGTTGTCCTTATGCTTATTAACAGCTTTCTGGTGAAAAGATGGAATATAAATTTTATATAATTATGGTCTTGCAGAAAAGTGGGAGTAAGGTCAGAATAGTGAATTCTTACCCTTCTGACTTCTGGTGACATCCTTCTTTTGTCAGCTTCTGAGCTCAAAAAAAAAATGGTAATAAGTCTTTTTATTCTTGGACATATTGTAGAGATCTCTGTATTAATAGCTACCCCACATTTTCATCGATTTTAAGATCTAGGAGGAGAACAATAGGTATTTGTCAAGGTGCTCTGCACTGAGGCCATAGAAATGCAATAGTTAATTTTGGAATAGAGAAAGTATTCCTACCACAGGCTGTAAACCAGGTGTAGCTTCAAGGAGGTGGGGGAGACAACAAGCAGGTATAAAACTGGTTCAGGGGAGGAGAATCAGGACATAAAAGCACTATTTGAGAGTTTCTTCTAAGTAAATCTCCTCACAGCAGTCCCCAGTTCTTTTTCGCCAGGGTTACATTTGATTGCTGGCTTTGACAGCTCACTGCTGGCAGTAGGTTTCAAAAATGTCTAATCCAGCTGGATTGTTCTGTCTTCACATTTCCTTCCTACATCAAGAGTGTGTACTATTACAGAAAAAAAAAAAAAAGGAAACAAGGAGACAGAAAAAAACCCCTGGTTGCTTCCATTATGGGATTTAAGATAAAACAGAAAATATAAACTTAATAATTAAAGCCATGAAGGCTGTGGTGATGTTTTGTTTTGTTTTGTTTGGGGGGCAGGAGGAGAGAAAGCAAAAGCTCACAACGCATCCTTAACATCTTCAAGATGGATTCAGAGCTGTGATTTCAGCCCCGAGACCTAACAAACATCGCATACAGAGTGCAGTAAATGCAGTATTCATAAATGTATATGCTCTTTGTGACTTCATGTCAGCAGGGTTCTGTAGACCCTCATTTGTATCAAATAAACTTCAAATGGTAAAGAATACGTGCCAGCCAGGGACAAGCATCACTTTGAATTGTTCCTTGTGTATCGTTGCTGAAATGGGAAACATGGCTGGCTTCCTGTTTGTCAGGAGTGAAAAACAGGCACATCTTCTGTAATTATTAGTAATAGTGTCAATTTAATAAATTATTCACTCGTGACAACAAGATTTACATTCTGTTTGCTGATAGCTTGTGGGGGATAGTGTTTGCTTTAGGAAGGTAAAACCTCACAGTAATGCAGTGTACATCATAAATCCCTGTGTCACACCTGCTCTGAAACACTGGGGACAAATGGTGCTAACTTGTTTCTTACTGTACCTTCCTCCTCCCCTGTGGATGATATTCTCATGGGCTCACTAGATTTTCTGCTATTGCTTATGCATCTGGGACTAGACATTTGGAGATTCAGCTAACACAAAGGTTCATGGTGGTGCCTGAAATTTCCATGGACTGTGAAGAAATTATTATCCCTGGTATATCAATTGACAAGAGAAGCCAGACTAGAGATTGCAAGAGTGGGATGAGGTGATGAGTTGTTTATGCTCAGCTCCTTTCAGTTATGGCAGCATGGGGGAAAGTGCAGAAATGCTTGAGTAAAAATTTAACAGGTGAATGATATCTGAGCTGAGAGAGGAATTAATATGCTGATAGACAATGGAGAAGTCAGACCATGAAGGGATTGGCTACAGAAGGAATGTGGCTATTGTTTCATGTGTTGAACTGGGGAAAGACAGTGGCATGAAAGAAAAAGACCAGTATGGTACTGAAAAATAGTGTTTGTAGCAAGGTTCTAGATTATTGTAGGTGGTGCATAGATTTTTTTGTCAAGGCTAAAACAAAAGTGTGTGATAATATAAATAAAGGGTGAGAGCTTAGAAGAGCGTTTTAGGAAAGGAGTGGCTGGGACCAGTCTGTTTCCTATTGATGTCATGCAGAAAGAATCAGAGAGCTTGCCCAAAATGCAATGATGGAAAAAAAAGAACTGAATAAAAAAAGCTGTTGAGTCTGGGTAGAAAGAAAGACAATCATGTTGCATGTCACGAGAATAGATGGTGTGGAGACATGTTGGGGGACAAGGAATTGCTGTGTTGTGCTGAATTTGAGTTGAAGGCTGAGCAGTGAGAGAGATCGGAGAGAGCAGTGTAGCAGGGAGGGAAATCTGTCCCTTATTAAATAGTAACTGGGTTGGTGCATGAGATTTTCCAGCCATAAATCAGCTGCAGATCTGTGGGGGGGAAAGGAACCAAAGCCAGAGCCTTACACAGCTCTCACAGAGAGGGCAGGAGCCTGGGTGCAGAGGGAGGAGGAGATTTCAAGAGGGAAAGCCTGACCAGTTGTGTCAAAGGCACGTGTGAGCTTCCCTCATCCACCAGCTCCCCATCTGGGAAGTTTCCCTATCCCTCCATCCATCCCAGTGTTTAGCTGGAGGAGCTGGCTCCCACCAGGTCAGTAGAAGCAAACCTACAATGGTTTGGGCTGGGATTGTTTTCAAAACACTGCTTTTCTCCTAGATTGTCTCTGGGTTTCTCTAAGAGAAACCCCCAAGGCTGTCAGGATAGTTTGAAGTTGAACAAGAGACACCAGAAAATTCTGATTGTTTGCCGTAAGATGTCCTAGTAACAGAAGCTAAGCAGCATGTGGGCATTTGCTTGTTTCAGTGGAATTCGAGTAGAAGCATTATTTACCCCTGTTTTACAGATAGTGTATATAGGATAAAAGAAATAAGATGACTTGCCAAAAAATCAAATAAGAGATCTGTGATCAGTTCATAGTCCCTTGCTTGTAAGTACTGTTTCTATATTTCTTTGTAATTCAAAAGCAATTAAAGCAATGAAAAGAAATAAAAGAAATTAAATAAAATAGACCCCAGCACGTCTTCAGCAATTCCTCTGTTAAAACTTGTGATATGGTATGAAAGAGGTTGAAGCTTTCCTCCTTGATAATACATTAAATAATTATAAAATTTTTATTTCACCTTAAGTAGGAATAATATTTGATTGTCATTTAAACCAGTTCTTTAGAATCCCATAGTTTTACTCAAAATAATCCAAGAACATTTAATAAGTCTTAAAATATTCATAACACACGGAGATCATTACTCTTGAGACCTTTGTACAAAGCAGTGAAGTGTGTTAGACATATGGCAGAAACCTCTTAATTTCTTATTTCTTGCTATGATTATATGGAAGAAAGGAAAATTCTCTGTTCTTTTCCCCATTGCAATCTGCATGCCATTGTTTTATCTGTTGTGGGCCAAAGTCATCTCACACACATGTTCACTGAAGAACATGGAGTAAATCAGGCTTGAATTTAGCTCAGTAAATATATGCACAATAACAATAAATTCAGTTTTCTGTACAGTATTTCAGATAACAAAAGAAAGGACACAATTTATTTCTATATCCTGGATGATGTTAACAGCCCAAACTGTGTTGCATGACAGATGCTGGTACCTACCTTTTATATTATTGGTAATTATCTGAAGTTGTTAATTGCTGTGGCATTGAGTATTAAGAAAAAAATCAAAAACAATTGGTATGTCCTGCATTGGAAATGTATCCTAAATATCAGAAACCCTGTCACAGTACTTAACTGTATGAAGAGAGGATGAAAAATTTTGTTTTTAAATAAATTTCATTGTGATTGTCTAAAGTCAAGTGAATTAAATCCATGAATTAAATCTAAAATAAAACTGTGGTTACAGTATATGGTCATAATCCCCAGATCTGTTGTGTTGAAATGACAGTATAATGAGTAGAAGTTAAAATGTCCTCTGCTTTCAAATCCTCATGGTTGTCATTTGATTAAATAATAGTGCATTCTGTTTGATGTCTTGGCTTTATTATTCAGAAGCACTTCAGTATATGTGCCCTACCTTTGTATTATGTGCTCCTGGCAGCCAGGTATCCATATAGGTTCTTATTTACACACCTGCAACAGATACACTGCACATTTAGCTTGCCTGTGTGCTGCTTGAATATGAAATTTTAATTATTCCTCTTAATTATGGTGCATTCACCAAAAAGAGGGAAATCATTGGTCAGGTACAAAAAGAAACTGCTTAGTATTTGAAGGAATTTGATAATTTTGTTGTAGTTCGTAGCTTGGCAGGTGGTAATAATGCTATGCCAGCACTGTCAAAATATGAAAATTAAAGTGACGATGGGTTTTAATGAAATCCATTTGACAAATATAATTAAGGTGTTTTAATATGAAGCCCTGTAATAAAGACTACCGGTGGACTCCCTGAGGTCCTGACTAATTGTGTAGATTGCTTTTAAGCTTTGAATAGTTTTATTGGATAATGAACTGTTAAGAAGTGTTAGATCTTTCTTAAGCAGAATTTGGTTTGAAAAAGAAGAGGAGAGACAGGCCTGAGGTGTGGCATTTTAAACATAATTAGAAGAGAGATTTAAGTTAACATCTTTGATCTTGCTGTCAGTTTTTGATTAGAGCTGTAAATGCTTTAATCAAGTGCAGTGTAGTCATTACATTTCTAACTGTTTTTAAACTGCGAAATTACTGAGACACTGACATCGGTTTAACACTTCTTGAGAATTTCCAGCAAAGTTATGTTTGTAAACTGGGTGTTTGCATTAAATTGCCATACTGCAATAATTTAACAATTAAATAGATCATGGGATAATTATATTTTGGGGTTCGAATAGTGTAAAAACCCCTTTTAGATTAAATAGAATGTTCTGTGGTTGAGGAGACTGGGCCACTTCAGATTTCATTTTAAAAATAATTTCTAATCTTGAGGGTTTTTTCAATTAAAATTATATTCAAACTAGTAGTTGTAATGAAAATGAATATATAAGAAACTAAGTGCAGTATTTAAATGCCTTCCATAGGAAAATTTTTCTTTTAATGTTACACACTGTTTGACTAATGTGGATTCCTTCACACCCATTTTTGAGCCAGGGAAGCAGGCACAAGATTTTACCAGGGGTACAGTAGTGCCTGAGACACTCAGTTCTGTTCTCTCAAATCCTATCTTGCAACATTAAAGATTGCTTGAAGAAATTTCAGAAAGATCAATTTTTTATTTTTTTTTTTTACTGGCATCCAAAACAGCAAAATGTGAAAATGGCCATGGGCTCAGGTTGGTAATGTCAGTGAGGATGTTGGGCTGGATGGTACCTGCCCATAGGTGGCATGACTTCATTTCAAATACAGAACCCAGCAGTCCAGGGCCCTCTCTCAAATCTGACCTTGCCTCCCTGTGTTCTTGATCTTTGAGCATGATAGAAAATCCAGATATTTCTCTCTTTACTGTATGGGCTAAGGGCTGCTAGACATAATGTTTTACTCATGTTTATCTTCTAGAAATCAAAAATTAAGGTACAGGAAAGAAAAACATACTAAATCCATTCTGTCTGCAGCATACAGACCATCCACACAAATAAACTCTAACAGTGACCTGCCAACAAGTCCCACAAATTTGTTAATGACGTCCCACAGCAAACCACCTGTGCCTTTGGCAGCAGGTCCTGCATGCTGACAAGTGTGGCAGACCAGGGCAGAGGGAGATGTCACCCAAGCCTGGGACATCCCCACAGGGACTGTTCAGTGCCCGTGTCTGTGCCAGCTGCAGCCCAGGGAGCACCCAGGAGCAAACAGCCTCCCTGGTCATCCTGGCCCAAGTCCTTGGGGACCCAAAGACCATTGCCAGTAGCTAGGATGGCACTTGGAGCACCCCAGGCTGCTGCTTTGGGAGCATCCAAGCAGAAGCTGCTGCCCCATGCCGTAAACTGCTCTGTTCTGGAGCAGTTTGTGTTTAGAAATCTTCAGGTCTGCCCTAAATCAAGTCATGTAGTGGTAGTCTAATGTACAGGTGCCAAAACTGTTGGTAAGTGCTGCTGGGTTGCTCCATCAGAAGAAATCACACTTGTCATCTTAGGCACTTAGTGAAAAATCAGGTTTTTCAACAGCTTTCTCCTAGCAGGGATGCCTTAGAAACAAATTGTGTCTGTATGCAATAAAGATCCCACGTAAGTCAACCTCTGAAACACCATCTGAAGAGCTTAACTTGATCTTGAAATATCAGTCTGCTCTGAGTGCTGTAAAAATTCTATTATGGGATAGTCTATTTTTCTATCTCAGCAATTTCCAGAAGAATTATCTTTGTTTTACAAGGACAGAGATGTTTTAATTTTATTTATATGTATATATATATGCATATATATACACATAGCCCTGCAAATTCAACCAGGATTTTAAAATTAGTCTGGATTCTTTCCCTCTGATAACACTGATTTGCAAGGCCATCAAGTATTTTTCATTGTCCCCTCTGAACCTTGCTGTGGGTTTAGTGAGGCAGTGGTTTTCTCAGCATTACTCTGTGTGTAATCAAAGGCAACATTGCAGATGGAAATAACTAGCACTTAGCTCATGTGTGTGAAAAAGCAGAATCCATAGCTGCATTGGTCCTGCAGGGAAAAAAAAAAAAGAAAAAGAAAAAACAAAAAAACAAAGGAAAAATGGCTTGAGATGGGAAGCTGTAAGTGGAGGAAGACTGTAAGAAGTGTGCTGGGTAAGGAGCACCAAGATGTTTATCTTGATGTTTTGTCCTTTAGGTGCAGGTTTTTTAATTGCTGTATATTTCAAATGAACACAGATTCTAATCGATGGGTATAAATATCACAATGTAGAAAACCAAGATTCAAAATGTAATAAAATGCACAATCTACTTAAGTTCATCACCAAACGAAAATACAGCCGAGTGAACATTTGCTAGAGATCCTTCCAGAGAATAAATTTCTGGGGTAGAGCTGGAACTTGGACAGCAGCCAGCCCAATAAGCTACAGACTGTCCCTTCCCTCTGTCCCTCGTCCCTCCATCTCCAAGGAGCTGCTTCAGATCTCCAGAGTCCTGATAGAAGAAACATTCTTCTCTGCAAGCAAAACCACCATCATGACAAAACTGTTGTGCACTGCACATCACATGGTTCTCTGGTTGTAAATTGCCCAATAAATATTCTAACAATGTCTTGAAAAGGGTTTTTCCTCTCTAAATTGCCACCTCTTTGGAGAGATACTGCATTTACAAGGGAAAATGAATCTTCAGTAGTAATTTGGTACTCATTTTTCTTCCTTTTAAAAGCTTTGTTTTAGTATTGGTAGAAACTTTGAACAATAACTTTCCTCAGCATTCTATTTATTATTTTTTTATACTTTAGTACTTCCATCCTTCAACTTTGCAATGCATTTCTTTTTATGGCATTTAGATTTTGCGCAATTCAGTTTGTGCAAAAAATGGGAAACATTGAAAGGATGAGCTAATTAATGTTTCTTTAGGCTGTCCAAGGAACACTGTTGTGTTAGAGATTTTCCCCATTTGTAATTTATGCCTGTTAAAGCTTTATTTTATCATCTGTTACTGACTCCTAGGCTTCAGTTTGCACTTACTGGCTGTAACAAGCATTTCATTTTACACGGAGAAAAAATGGTTTTGGTTTCAGTTACTTTTTTTACTGTACCTGAAAAAGAGAATGGGATTTGCAAATGATAAATGGGGAAGTTGACTAGCTAACTAATAAAGATTTGTCTTAATCAAGTATGATTTGTCAGAACAGGAGCGCACTGGGGTCAGGGCACACGCAATGAATAATACAGCATTCACTGGAGAGAAGGACCAGGCAAAAGGCCTCATAAATATGCTGCTATTACCCACTGCTAATTCGTATTCAAAGAGTGAGTTCCACTGAAGCCAGCTCCGAGGTTGCTGAGCTGTTCACCTGCTTCGTGGGCTTTTCCATGTTTAAGAAAGTTTATACAGTTATATTTTTATGTACACACACTGTTTACCGAATGCTTTATTTATGCACAGACTGCTGCACTTTTTGGTCAATGTGTTTAAGCATTATTTATTAATCAGCTTCTAGGTTTGTTTTATTTTTCTAATGTCTGGGTGCTATTGTATTTCTGGTTTTCGTTGTTTAAATATGAATGTGAATACAGCGGGAGATAGTTCCATTCACATTTGAAATGAATTTCTGAACAGTGCAAGAAAGGTTAAAACACTCTTTAGCTTCATGGAAGTATTAGAGATCAAACAGGCATAGACTTCTTGTTCATGTTGGCAGCTTTCCTGACTTCCTAATTGACCTGTAGATCCAAGATAAATCTGGTAAATCGGGATGTTGGGAGAAACCTGAACAAGACCAAATGTAATTTTGTTTGGTTCTGGCTTTACTTTCTGATGATAACTTTGCTCTTAGCTTCAAGAAGCATTTTCTCAGATTGAAACAGTTGAAGGATATACTCTTCTCATAGGTCTACTGATGTCCAGAGGAGATACTGCAAAACACTCTTGTTACTATTGATAAGTTTAAGCTACATAAATGGATCATAAAGAAACAATCTGAAAAATTAGTAAGTTCTTCCAGTGCTTACAGATTTAACTAGCAGTTTTTATTCTTCATCATTGCGCTACCTAAATGTCATATACTGTGGTACGTAGTGGTTATGTAGTTAAACAAGATTGAAAAAAAATCTCATTCTACTCTTCAATTTTAAAACATATTCTTCAATGAATATTCTTCATGAATTTCAAAACATTTTCTTGTCTTTTAAAAACATAATGTAACTTTTTTTTTCTGTTTGCTGGTCGGCTAATAGCCTGTCTCATCTATTTTGTGCTCAGCTCTGTGTCTTGAAGTGCACTTACTGCTTTAAGAATGGATCAGCTTTAGCGATAGGGCCAACTTTACAAGCCTCAAGCTGCTCATGCAGGAGTTTAAGTTACGCATTTTAAGTCTTTAAAATTACCAGTAATACAGAGTCCATAGTAATTATTTGTACTGCTCTGAGTTTATAGCAAACTGGGTAGATGGTGGAACACTTCTGATTAAATAATGATTATGAATACAGCCTTAGATGAACCAAAGATCACCATTGTGTCATGTCAGTGCTGTTTGGAGTCACAAGTTTAATTAAATGTCAGTTTGTGGCTCAAGTTTTAGAGGATGTATTTCTGCAACTTAATTTAAATGCAATCATGATTTTTAATACTCTCCCCTGCTAAACCACTTTCAGACAAGGTCAAGACTGGCAGTACTGCAATGAAGCATCACCCATTCCTGCACCAAGCTCAGAGTGAGCAGGGGCTTCTGCCATCCTGGGAGCACTTAAAAAGTAGCAAAAGAAGACACTGAGGGTTGCCTCCCAACTTTAGGTACATTATTAGTGATTGAAAGGGGGGTAGCAAGTTGTTTACTTATTGATGCACTGAGGAAAGATTTCTTTTTTGCCTTAGAACTTACTTGAAGGAAGAGGGTAGGGGAGGAAGATGCGATGGGAGGAATTTGGAGCAGACAAGCACTGCTGGGCTGGGGCATGGCAAGAACAATGGCCAGCCTGCAATGTAGACAAGTGCTCAGCAGAATCAAAGTCTGCCACCTCCTGTGAATGTTGCTGTGAGGATGTTAGTAAGGGAGCTCAGCTAGATTGGTGATGGGAGTAGACAGAAAAAAATACATCAGTTAGTGAGAAATGAGTTGTTTTTTACCAGCAGATTGATGTAAGTTAGGATTTCAGAAAAGGTATGAAACTTTAGAAACAGAAAAAGCAACTGGAGGTGAAGTTACTAGGTCTGTCATCTTTCTTCTTTCTTTATCCTATTTTCTTCTCATTCATCTGCCTTTTTTTTTTTTTTTTTTTTTTACTGGGGAAGGACAAACCAGGCCTGGACCATGGGAGGCGATGGTTATGAAATGCTCCCGGTTTGTTCTTAAAGGCATGTGGCACCTTCCTCAAATATCTTTTCTTCTTTATTTTGAACAAAACACAAAGACTGAATTCTGATTAGGTGTTCTGGATGTTTTTCTCACTGGCTTCTCTGACCTCAGTCTCAACCAACCCCTTTTGCTCTTGGCCAATAAAAATAATTTCATGGACATCCATTATAGCTTATAGGGAGACCTTTTCATTTGAGAAATGTTTGTATTTTTTACTTTGGTGGACATGTTGGACTTTGGAAGTTTGGGAGGTATTTTTAGATGTTACTTGCCTCCACAATAAGACTGGGCAACTTCTTTTATCCTCTCTTGCAACTGAACTTCTGACAGCTCTGGAAGTGTTGGATGTCCTTGGTGAATGCTGTGGATTGTCAGTGCTCTTTCCACCTGTATGGCATTTGCTTTTGCTGAAGAAGCCAACTAATCCCTATAAAAATTAGCTAATTTTTATTTTATTGTGTTAATTGACCACTTAGCAGCATGCAGATTAACATCTTCATGGCAGATTCTTGAGGCATTTGAGCACTAACCCATGTTTCACTGTTCTGTTAATGCTCTACAAATTGTCTTCCCATTGGCTTATGGCTGTTACATTATCCTTCATTTATCTGTATTACCCTGTACTTGTTTTTTAATAACCTTAATGATCTAAATCCTTCTGTTTCTAATTACATCAGCTGTTCAATGTAAATATATGTCAGCTGAACTGGGGAATTTATTGGACTTTTACCTGTGTCCCTATACTTCAAGATATGTCATCACTTTCTTTATTAACTTTCTGCTGTCAGAAGCATAAGGTGTTTGACTCAACGCCAAATTCTTCAACTCCTGCAACCTATATTTTCCAAGTTTGTAAATCTGCTTGCTGTCACCTCTGAACAGTGAGCTTTTAACACTTTCTAGTATTTTTTCCCAGACACTGCTCTTGATGATTTATCCTAGTCTCCTAAAATCAAAACTTTTAACCTGTCCAAAATGGAGTGTCTTTAGGGGAAAAAAAAAAAAAAAAGCCCCAGCCTCTGTCAGCATAGTTTCTGAAACTCTTGTATAAGCTTTTGCTACATCTTCAGAGCATGTGATGTCACTGTGCAAAGACCACACACAATTGCACTCCCCAAATGGCACTGCTCACTGGGCAGGGCTGAGGATCTCAGCCTGGAACCGGTTCCCACTCCTACTCTGGTCAACACACAGTGGTTTTTGTAGTGTATTTCATGATTCTGTAGAACAGCCATCTTGATTTTTAACATGATCTTCTGCTTTTCCCAGTGTAAATTAATTTATTGTTTCCAACATCTAATTACATAGCCCAGATGCATGCATTGTATATATGATGAGATTGAGCAAATCATATTTCTGGCATTCTTTCTGTGATTTTTTTCATTTTAAGCTTTTTTTTTTCGTATTTTAAATTATATCAAGATATCTGCTGCATCTTATGACACTTTTATATGTACACACACACACATATATATGTACACACATATATATGCAAACACACAGGGTACACTTTGAGAGAAAAAGTGCTCCATAAACTATGTTGGATTATTTTATTTTTCATATGAAAAGAAAAATAGGGAGTCTGTCTTCAAAATTAATAAAAATGCATGCTTGTTTATCCTAAAGCCTGGAGAGGCTCATTCCGTGTCATTCCTGTCTCTTGAGTAAATATATTAGTCATTCTTAGGGCAAAAAAGTATTATTGACTTGAGTGATTAGAAAAAGCTCTTTCAGAATCAGTTTAGCTGATAAAGTACATAAATTCTTAAATGGCTGGAGGCAAAAAAAGTAAAAGAAACCAGTCAAGCACAACTTATTTTGCATTCTTGATGTGTGTGTAGGTATTAGAAATCAAACTCTGTGGACCACATATTAAATAATTACAATTTGTATGTATAAATACTGCATACAGGTTACAAGCAAATTCCAAAGAAAGGGCTTATTCAGGAGTGCAAATCATTGCTAGAAGTGATCATTGTCTTTTGGGTTTATCTCAGCATAACTGTTGAAAGCCATGTGCCAATTTGTGCACACATGAAGGGGGAAGTTAGGTTTGCATTTCTTACGTTTGGGGGGGTTGTTGGTTTTTTCTTCAAGTGAGGAAAGTTATATTCATTCCTCTAATTAATTTCAGTGTTTTAGGATAAGAAATGTTATATTTTTCTTGCATAACATAGTCTCATAGAACCAGGCACCATTTGTGTTGGACTCACAACATGGCATTTTTGAAGTGCTTGGCACTAAAGATGATTTCCCATACTTTGTTCAAAAAACCTTTAGGGCAGAATACATTTAGAGCTGTGGATTTTAGCATTCACCATTTAAGGATGATGCTTGTTAACATTATGTACTTTTTCAGAAATATTTTTTTCTGCCCATCACAGCATTGTTTAAGACTGAGATAATTGCTCTATCGAATATTCCTGCCCTCTGTCAGTACACAGATAATAATGATGTAAATGCATTCACCCTTCTGCTTCACACAGTTTAGCTGTAATTTTAAAACATAATTTTATGCATCTCTTTGGGAATTTCAGTTTGAAGAGGCAGCACCACTCAGTCTTTGGTAGGACTTGGGACTGCGCCATACTAAACATTGTCCGTACAAAACAAGGGAAAGGTTGGCATGATCCCCAAATAATTGACATTGTTAAGATTCTGTGGAATTAACACCATTACTGGCAAGAGGCAACACCCTTTGGTTTGTGTATTGGTCTTAATTCATGCATCTGCACTACAGTATATCTTACAAACCTGACCTTTTCACATAACTGTAGTAGCTTCTTCAATGACTTGCATTATAAGTAGGCTGGGAAGATCCAAGCAGCACCATTGCACTAAAAGCATGAATCTGCCAAATAGATGGATGTTTTAACTGGAAGGAAAAGAGTTGTGGGGAAACCTGAAAAATGTTAGAAAGCAATTATATCAAGCTTGTAATTAGCTGTACTGTGGGCTAATGCTACATTTTTCCTAGTCCCAGGTGCTTTCAGTTGCAAACCAAGTGAAGAGACATGTCTTCATTGAGAAGTCTTTATTTTCTCTCTGTAATAATATTTTTGTTTGACTGTCTTGACCTTCCAGCTAAAAATCAAGTTTCACTGTCATCAGTGAATTTTCTGAGTAGAATGAGGATATGAAGAGGATAAAGGTGTCAATTTATGTTTGCAAACTTACTGTGAGATTATGTTATCTCCGTCATATCTCTTTGTTCAACTTATGTTGTTATTTTAGCCCAAAAAAGGCCAAAGATCATCAACGAAAGTGCGTGTAGAGTAAAGCTACTCCTGTAAAATTGATGATCCGTCCAATTATTTATCTATAGAGGCTGCTGGGAAGAAATGCAACTATCTCAGTTCTCAGACCCCTCTGCTAGGTTGAACTTCATGGCTGAAGGTTTAATCCCTAAGTGTCATATCAACAATTCATTCTGTGATATTCTGGCTGACATGCTCTCCTTCCTTATTTATTGATGTCTTCAGTCATCGACAATGAGAGGAAAATACACTATTCGTCAAAGTGACGGTGTTTTACCCTCACTTACAGTTGATGCTGCTGTCACATTGATGGTTGGAAAATAAACTCAATCATTATAAAAAGCTAAGAGTCTGAACTTGCCACTGACAGGAAGAAGATGAAAAAAAAATATACAAACCCACAGTAACTTGCTTAAAAATTGGTGTAATAAAAATAAAACTGTTCCCTACAAAGATATTTTTGAGCTTTGTTCATGAGATACAAAACCATTTTAGCCATGTATTTTATACTTATTCCTTTGAAGGAAGATCTGTACCTCGTACTCCTTTATGTCTGCAAACATACATGTAATTTTTAGCACTAAATACACTTTTTATCATTTCACCTCATGCTACTAGGTTGGTAATTTGTTGGTTTTTTTCCCCCTCTCTTTTAAGAGATCTTGCTTTGTTGTTTTTTTTTTCTCCCCTGGATTATATTGAACACATATTTCTGTTTGTGTATTACAGTATTTTGAGTGCTTTAATGAGGAAAAGCTCAGTATAGTTCCATCCTGTAAGTCCTTTGACATGCAAACATAAGCAAGGCTCTTGTGAATCACTTTCTGAGGCTGCCATTTGTGTAACTGCACTGCACTGTGCAGCCTTTTTAACTCCAAACCCATGTATCTTACCACATTTCACCTTTGGGAGGCATTGTATATACAGCTAAAAGTAAAGAGCAGCGAGCCAAGAGGGACAAGATAGCATAATGAGGATGTCAATTTGTGGTCAGAGGAAATATTTATCTTACTTGTACTATACTTGGCAACTGATAGAGAAATATATATGTAATGAATTTCCTCCGACTTTATCTGGCAGACTGTGTACCTAGTGTTAAATGGATTTAAAAATAACATTGCTTGTCTCAAACTTTTAAAGTTTGAGGTGATTCTACTTTGGATTGTTCCTTGAAAATGGACTGTATCTATTAAAAAAAAATCATAATCGTGTTTGCTAACATATTGGTGAATTTTTAATGATCCGTTTCTGAAGGCTCCCTGAATAATGACATTTAGGATCCCACTGACTCACCAGAACAAAAGCAAGGCACTTTTTTTGTTGTTTAGGGGGAAAAAAAGCCATATTTTTGTAGTTGTACTGTTTTGGTTCATATCTCTGGTAAGCCTGCTAAGTACCCTAAATGAATGTGCACAGAATTGCTGGTTGTCTCACACGTGCTGTGTGTCCTGAGGCAAAGCTACAGCTGCTTCAGCTCCTTCTGCCTGCTTCCCCATCTGTAAAATGGGAATGCTTTAACTTATTTTTCTCCTTTGGGGAAATACAGGAAGGGTTTCTTAATATTTCTATAGAGCTTTGAAGATTAAAATCTCTCCTCTATACTTGCTGCTAATATTTCAGGGTTAGAGAAGCATTTGATTGAAGCTGTTTGAAGAGTAAAGTTTTGGCATCTTGTGTTGTCTTTGTACCATATCTTGAGGCCTCTCCACTATAATTTTGCAACCTTTGGTTCAGCGTAAGCTGCCGAAGCAAACAAGCCCTGTGTAAACAAACGGTGATGACTATAAATTAATGTCTCTGTCTGCTCTTGAAAACATCAGGAGATTACAGCCTATCTCTAAGCCAGCCAGAAACAGTCCATGGTGGAGCAAAGCACACACCAGTGACTGGGCTGAGCCTGAAAAAGCTTTCATTTAAGCATCAATGGTAAATGCTGAGAGGCAGTGAGAGAGGTTTTCTTCTAATATGACTTCTGTGTCTTTAGATGTGCAAGGATGGCTGGTGTTTTAGCAAAGGCTTACTGACTTCCTTGGGCTTAAGGAGTAGATAGGAAGTATGAGCACCCAGCATCTCGAGCAAGTCTGAAAGTCTTCTTGCCTTTGTTTCACAGATCAAAGGTCAGCATCAATTCCCAGGGTATAGACAATCTCAAGAGACTGCAGAGGGGCAGCTTCTGGTTTGGTTTGCTTCTTCAGTTTTATGTTGTCTGAAAAACTTAAAATTTAAAATAATGATGTATTCCTCTTTGCAGTTAGGAGGAGTGATTAGGCTACCACGTGTTAAGTGCTCTTGTTAGAATCTAACTTGGCATTTTAAGGCCTTGCAGTCACAAGCTGTATTTTTCATGATTTACATTTTCATTTTTTAATGCAGAGCAGATTGGACAGGAGATGCTTGAAAACCTCAGCCATGACAGAGAGAAGATCCAGCGGGCTCGGGAAAGAGTAAGTTTGATAATAAGTAATTGCTGATTCTGCATTTTATTTGCATTGGACAAGTTCTTTGTGCATGCAAAAATAATCCAGATGAGATATAATCACCATCTGCAGTGGAGAACTTACAAAGTGTCTTACATGGGCCCCATCCTGCCAAGTCTCTCTGATGGGGAGTCACACTGTAGTCACCAAATCTGCTGCTGGGAGCAAATTTTCTGTCACCATCACAGTTAGGTCAGTGTTCTGTCCTTTGAAGGGTTTGTTATGCTGTCCATTCCAATGACTACTTGGGCTTCCAATGAAGCAGTTCAGTATTATAAGTGAGCTTCTAATAGTTGAGCAACCTTACTCTTTGTAGCTGCAGATGCAAATAACAGCCTCTTGGGCAGGTCTGTGTGAGGAGCAGGTACTGCTGCTCTGTCTCTGCAGCCAAGGCCACATATCTGTGTCACTTCTGGCTCCTGGGGCTTCCATGGGGATCAGCTCCATTGTGCAGAGTTAATGGAGGTGCTCAGGAGCCCATCCCATCCAATGTGTACAAATTCTCTGAACTTCTGTGTGGGAACCCATCCTCTCTGTCTCTGGTTTCTGCTCACAGAACCAGGACTTTCTGTCCATGACCTGTTGTTCAGATACTTTCCCAAGTGACCAATTTTTTGCAATGCTTTCTGAAGTGCTGGGCATTGCTACTTTAAAACACTACATATAGCTAGATCACTAAATGTAACTGAGAATTGTGAGGATTGACCAAGTTTTGTTCTGGCAACTTGGTGTTATATTTCACCTCCACTTCTTATATCCCCAGTGACTGCTGAGTCTGAAATGCTTTTCTGTTTCTAGCTGGACAAATAAAACCTAGGCAATGGAGATAAATGCCATGTATTCCTTTCTGCTGATCCTGTATATCCCAGGGATGTAGTTCTGATCACTCAATGTATGCATGGTTCATAGCATAACTTTTCCTTTTCATTGCTTTCCAACTGAGGAGCAAATTTCTTTGAAGGCAAAACCTGTAAGAGGCAAAGAGCAAGATTTAAAATAAGAAGGATATTCTAGGAAAGTGTAGTACATACATACTCCACCACAATGCAGCAAAAAACCCTCTTGTCATAATGGAAGATCTCAAATTCCAAATTGTTTTATCAGGAGCCACTTAAATACTTAAAAATACTTAAAATATTTTCTTCAGGGAATTCAGAAAAGTTCTCCAGTGGAGCCACACGGTTCTACCTGTTCCAGCTGTCTGTGTACACTCAGATGAACATTTAGGGGAGATGTTAGATAATTTAGCTAGCTTTCCATTTTCTAGAGATTTTGAAAGACCAGACCAGAGGGTGCTTTATCAATGCATGATAGGTGTACATTAAATACATGGAGTTATTATTTTATCAACCAGGGAATAAATTTGTCTTCTGGAATGAAATAGCCACCATGAGTATGATGGTCAGGTTTAACAGTTCAATGTTGAGAAAATTAGGAAGATCATTTTTTATAAGCAAAATGTAAATAAGTTAATGTCTCAATGGTTTGATAAAATTTACATATATGAATTTTCCCGTCTGTAGAGTAAAATTCATATTTTCTTCTGAAGGGAAAGAGAAGGGATAAAAGCTCTGCTACAAGTCAAATAGGTTAACTGGATTATACAGGACATTAAAAGATGCAACATCTTTTAGGAAAACCTCAAAATTTGTGTAAGGCAGACAAGATATCAATGTCAGCATCTTGTTCATCTTCCTGTTTTCTCATTATTATTCTTAATATTATCTTTAAAAACTATATAGATTTGCCATTGCTAATATCAAAGCCTGTTTCAAAATGTTTTCACTACAGCAGTTCTGTGAAACACACACAGTTTAAGAGGTTCACATTCCACCAGTTCCATTCCACACTTCTGTGGTGTGCTGGTATTGGTAAAGAAATGGTGGAAGAACTGCAATCAGATAATTCAGTTTTAAATAAAAACAAACTTACAGTTTGAAACTCTTCATGTGGGTTTTTTTTTTCTCTGCCAGAGCAGGAAGAAAAGGTGTTTTCTTAGCATTCTCTTGGGAGGTAGCTAGAGATCTTCCAACTATGTGTGTACGTGTTTGTTTCTTTTTTAATGTTTCTTTTGCTTATTTTGTGGGTTTTTTATTACCATAAAAACATGAGGTCGTCTTGCTTAGAGGAGTTTGTCAAACCCCTAAGATTCAGCTTCCCCTTCCTAACTATCAGCACTGATTCTAGCTGTCAGGTAGAATCCTGCAGCAAGAGAGGAAAGTTAGGATCAAACATTTAATGGTAAAAAGGAGAGCGCTACTTTTCTGTGAAAAGGGAGGAGAAGCCCCAAGTGTTAAATGCATCTTTATGAATAATAAAAGACCAATGTAAAGCATACATTTGTACTTCAGATTCCCTTCTAGCATAGATAAGAACTTGGCTTTTTAATGAGCCTTTTAAAAATTATTGTGACGTTTTTTCTGCTGTTACTTATGTCAAACCGGGCTAAACTGCTTTTCTGGAGCTTGGATTGTCTAGATGAATCAGGAAAAAATGAGGGAATGGCCTCCCTGGAATATAATACTCATCTTTGTTCCATCATAGCACATAATTACAGAGATCTGAGAGTTAGTGCAAGCCTTCCCACTGAATATGATATTGCTAAGAGCAAGACTTGATTGGTGTTATCCAGTCCCAGCTTCTACTTGGTATTTTCTTAATAGCTTTTATAAGAATAAGGAGGAAATTTATGCAAAAAGGTTATGTGACACTGATTGTCACATCACCTACTGATTCCAGTAATAAGCATTAAATCTGGCAGCAAATATTTACAGTGTTGTGCTCCAGAATAGAGACTGGGTTTAATATTGCTGCTGTTCAAATATTCAAGATATAATAGTGGTTTGTTATGGTGAAGGTGATTTGTTATTGGAAGACTGCCACTCTCCTTGGCAGTGTTACTGTTTTGATGGATTTGAAACACAGGATGCATTTTGTCTACTACAACAAAGTTTTTTCAGTAAGAAGTCAATGACTCAGGTAATCCTTTCAATCTCATTTGATTATGAAGAAGTAAATATTCAGCTTTCACAAGGAGAAGAATTTTTTTATCTATATACACACAGCTGTGTTTTGGGGCATGTTAGAAATAGTGGTCTCTGTTTTTTCATAACTGAAATAGTCATATTCATTACATTATCTTTTTACAGTAGATTTTGATGTCTCACTGGTTCCAAGATGTCTAAAATGTCAAAAGATGTCTCTCTTCTAGCTGCCAGTGGCAGAAGAGGTGATAGGAAAGTAACTCCATTCTTCCTATTATCTTCTAATTTCTAGATTTCTTTTTGTGTGACACTGATAAAGAGAGGGGACATTTTGATCCCTTTTAAAAAGCAATAGAAATAAACATGAAGTTCATTTGCTTCATAAGTTTTCATCTACTCTATTTCATTTTTTTACCTATTTTGCAATATTTTGAGAGCTGTAGAACAAGACAGCTAATTAGGTATAGCTGTAAACTGTAGATTTCCTTTGTCCTAATAAACTACAAAAATGGTCATTTCAGTGAGTGAGAGTTCCTTACATGAAAAAACCCCACCATATCTACTGTACAGCTGTTCCTTCTGTACATGTGCATATACTATTCACAAAGCATTTGAGCACCCAGGCCACAGGTGGCTGCTATGAGGTCAGTACAAGTTTTATATTTTAAGGGGCAGTATAGACATATTTATTTTACACAGAATTGCTAAAGTGATATATTTGGTATTTCTGTTTCTTTCTTTAAACTAAAGTCTTTGAAAAACAGTGAAAGAAAGACATGTCTTTCTTTTCATAAAGCATCAGGAACATGGCTGTCTCTTCATCCCTTGATCCTTTCACTGGTGTACACAAACAATACACATACACGTGGGACTTATGGATTCCAATGTATAGAGCTTCTACCTGCAACCCTTTATTTGTAAAGCTTTTGCTCTTTATCCTGACTCACCTTTCTTGCCTCAATGACTTCCCTTGTCTGGGTTTCATATTTATGTAAGTGAAAACAAGACAAGATATTTTTAAATTTCAGAGCTTTGGTGGCTTTACAAGCTTGTTGTGTGCTAACCCTGAAGCTGACTGACTCAGATGACTGTAGAAACCCCTGTCCTTTGTGCAGACTGGGCTGCCTGTGCCTTTTACCTTTAATGGGACTCTTTTCTCCCCAGCTTAGAGAAGCAGATGCAAACCTGGGGAAGAGTTCCAGGATTTTGACGGGAATGTTGCGAAGGTAAGGCCAAGGTAGGGACATTTCTGCTCTTTCTTTTTTTCTTGTCTCCCTCCGTGCCTTTGTTTTCAATTTTACTTCAATCTCAGCATATTGCTGGTGTACCTGACTTTTTTTTTTCAACCAGGCTGCTGTGTAGAATGTCTTTGTATGATAGAAGTCTTTGTCATGCCTATGGAAAGAGTTTTCTGAACCTGAAGGATAGCCCTTGTGTAATGATTTCTCATCTTTGTTTCTTTGTATTTATTTGGAGGGTTTTGGATGTTCTAAAACATGGCGGGGGTTTGGATGTGTTCTAAAATTAAGATCTTTTGATGATGATTTTCTGTCTTTCCTATTCTTGAGTGATTTCTGTGTTTTGAGGGGTTTTTTTGCCTCAATGAGAAATGTTAAAATGAGAAAGTTGGTAAATGTTTTGGGACAGCATAAATTTATGGGCAGAGAAAAGGTTAAAATTATCAATTCTGCCTAAATAGATGGGGCAGACACATAGTCAACCCTTGTGGTTTTAGCATGTTTTTTTCCACGCTTTCAATGCTATGAAAATTGTCCCTGGGATCAAAATGAGGTGATATGAAAAGGAAAATGTCCTAAAACTCTGTGTAGGATTGAAGAGAGGGAGTTATCCACTGATTATTTCTCCCCTTAAATTTGCATTGGTGCATTCTCAGACAGATTTTTTTTGAATTAGTGGCACCTCTGGATATGTGTTCTTTACCCAGTGAAGCAGCACCTGAGCTTCTCTGTGATGTCTGTATTTCTGTACATATTCAGTTTCCTAAAGAAGAAAAGCATCCCTCTAATAAGCGGTGCTGGGTGCTAAGAAAGCACAGTTTTAAAGGAGTTTAGTGCATCCTCTGAAGAGTTCAGTCTGAAATTACCCTTGCCACAGGCTTTTTTGTTGTGTGTTTGCTTAATGCACTTTGCTTATTTAAAAAAAAAGGGAAAAAAGAGGAGAAAATTTTAGCAGAGTTGTTTATTTGTCACTTGGCTTAGGAAACGTGAAAACTGGAATTCTATAAGCTGTTCTTTAGAACAAGCTTTATTTCTCCATAAGTCTCCTCAGAAAAATACCTTTGTTAGTTCCTTGTATACCAAATTGACAAAGGTTAGAGTGACTGAACCTGATGCCTTCATTCCACAGATTTCTTACAATTCCAACTCCAAAATGAAACGTATAAAATTCTCTGATTAAGAGTAATATGTAAATGACACAAGCTAAATTCAAAATCCATGGAGGAAGGAAGTGGCAATTGAAAGGGATGGTTCAGTGGCTGTAGACAATCAAAATAAACTATAAAAAAATGAAGGAAAAGAAAAGACACCAACCAAACCCAAGTCTCCCCCGGAAGGGCTCTGCGACATGAGCTGTAACGAATATTCTGCATATGTCTCCATTTTGTCAAATCTCATTAAAGGGGTTTCTTGCTTTATGTCAATTGAGCTGTCCAAAAATCATTCATCATTTTAGTGCAAAAAAATTCATGCAGTTATTTAAATAATATCATATTAATGTTAAAGTTCAGCTGTCATTTAATAGTATGGCTTAATCAGACATAGCATTTAGGAAAAATAGTTTTTTCGGGCTTTACTTGGCTTTCAGGTTGGCAGATTCAAATAAGGATTTATGGGTTTCTAAACCAATGTATTCTTTCCATGTTTATGCTTGAGGTACCCCAGCCTTTTTTGAGCACCCTGTAGTCCGTTATTTTCAATAAAATAAAGTATCTCCTCATATTGTGTTTGAATACATTTGCAAGTAATTTGGAGAAGCTGAAACAAAAACATATGCTGTAACCTTTTACTTTGTTTTCTGTTTGGGAATCACAGTTAGGAGTCCTAGTTTATAAGTGTTCCATAAGCCAAATGAAAAATATGATCTTTCTGAGATAGACTTGGGCTCTTCTTTTCAGACAAAGGGATTATGTAGTTGAACACCATGATGGCATGTTTCTGTGTGTCAGAACAGCACCAGATTTCCTTGTTCTTCAACAAAAACGCTGAGCTGAGTCACCCATCTAGAAGAAATTCGGGTTAGAATTTAAGCTCAGGTTAGGTGAATGTGCCAAAAGCAATGCCAGCATAGAAGCAGCTTTCAGTAGACAATTCTCCTGATGTTGTTTAAAACCTTGTAATTGATAGACCTACAGTGAATTTAATTTGCTTGTGACTGTTGGGTAGAGTGGTCTAGCATTATCCCAATTTGTTTAGTTACAAGAATAATCATGAAATACAGAGTCCAAGAAATCAGCATGTATTAGATAAATACAACTGCAAGAAATATAATTAGCACAGATTGGCAGTTGTTTCCTAATTTCTACATACTTCAGTACACACCACACAATATTTTGCATAATTACTGGAACCAATAAAATAAAACACTGGAGGACCATCTCCACATCAATATTATACAGAAAAGGTAATGTTAAATTGAACATTGCTCAATGTAGTGGCTGTTCCCACAATATATATTTGCTGATATGCTTGAAGTCATATGCCATGCTAACAACTCTGTGCTTCAAATTAGTGCCTAACTCTTTCTAATTTTACTGTCTGGAAAGGTAAAGCAGCATCTCTTTTGAATCTGGCTGAATATATTAAGAGATCATGTATTTAGATAGCTAGAGGGCTAAATTACTGCCTTTGTATGACCTAAATTCCCTGGCCATGTGTTTGTGCATAAAATGTTTTGGAGATGGGGAATAAAAGCAGAGACAGGTTTTGTAGGTGGCCATGGCTCACTAAGGAAATCAGTGGCATAATAGGGACAGGTCTTCCTATCCCAGTTTGCTGCTCCAGCAGTAAGGTACCCAGCCTTATGTATTGGAATTTGTTGTCTCACAATATTTTGAGTATGTGGGTAAAAGTATTTTTGTCATAAGTGTTTTTAAGTATTCTCACATACAAATAACCTATACCTCCATGATATTTTTTTTCTGTAGAAACTACTTAGGTTCTACTAAGCTAATACATTCCTCTTATGGCATGGCATTACTAGGATCAGGGGGAATGGCTTAAAACTGAAAGAGAGTGTTTTTAAATTTGATATTAGGAAGAAATTCTTTATTGTGAGTGCGGTGATGGGACATGGGGGTTCAGAAAATTAACTTAGAGTAGGAATTAATTTTCAGATTTAGATGAAGTGTGCAGTTCTTGTCTGTGAGGCACTGGAATAGGTTGTCTCAGGTCTCTATCTCTTGGTCTGTACTCCAGTGTGAACTGGGAAGTGTGCAGTATGCTAGAAAGAAGTAGAAAAGAATGTGTTCTGGAATATCTTCAGGGTTTTGCCCATATCCTAAGCCAATAGCCTAGAAAAGCTTATAAGAAAAGAATTTGGAAGGTCTCCAAGCCACACACAGCCCAGTGGGAAACAAACAAACCTAAAAGTAACCAGATAAAAATTTCAGTAGATTTGAATCTTTTTTCAATTAGCAGATAAGTTCTGTGTACCCCCTTCGAATTGCGGGAAAATATTTTAGAAGAATGGCTGCTACACTCCAGAACAACTTTTTATCCTGTCTGGTTCACCAGGAAATTTTTGTGTTAAAAATACTCTTTCAATCTTCAGATTTCAGTGTTCTGAATTGTTGTCAACGATGTTTTGAGAAGCTTATGAACACATCTGCATTTATAAAAGAGACTTTTAAAATTTGATTCCCAACAGAACAGAGACACTACCTCTGTCTGATAGAAATGAGGCAGTAAGGGTTCAGTTCAGCTCTCAGGTAATAAGTTATGTGGCTTGCCAACAGCTGCATGACCAATATGATTGCAATCAGAAATGGAATGGGAGTTCTGGTGAAGCTTTTTCACTCTTTCCAGGAAAATTCTGGTAGTCCTGCTTCTTGCATCACTGCTAGTCAAAGTTTGTTCTACTTTTTTAGACCTTGCAGTTATTTTTCAACATTTCACAGAATTGTAGGACAATTTAGGTTGGAAGGGGCCCCTAGAGGGGCCCCTAGAGGTCATCCAACCTCCTGTTCAAAGCAAGTCTCATTAGAGTAGGTTGCTCAGACTCCAGTCACATTTCAAACACATGCAAGGCTGGAGATACCAATGTCTGTCTGAGCAATCTGTTCCAGTAGCAGCTGAGGTAAGCAAATCCTCCAGGTACCTCACTGAAATTTCCCAGTATCCAACTTGTGTCCATTGCCTCTGGTCCTAAGCAGAAGTGATTTTCAGAATTGGCCTTCAGAGTTTGGGCCTGGATTGCAGTTTTTCCTAGCAATTCTCATACAACTTCAGCAGTGGTGATGTTGTGGTCATTGGGCTGAGGGGACACACTCTGTGTAGGGCAGTTCTTGGAGCAGGGCATGGGGTGCTCTGCCTCCACCCACTGACCTGGGCTGTGGCCATTCAGCAGTGTATGCACAGGACTTCATTATTGCTTTCTCTGGCTCAAAGAGATGTGCAAAGTTAAGAATGTCTGTTCTGCCTCCTTGCTTGGCTACAAAGCCCACATTTCCATGTGTTAGGAACA
Organism: Agelaius phoeniceus; assembly: GCF_051311805.1. Taxonomy (NCBI): domain Eukaryota; kingdom Metazoa; phylum Chordata; class Aves; order Passeriformes; family Icteridae; genus Agelaius; species Agelaius phoeniceus. Next base: position 9,102,839 of record NC_135273.1, on the reverse strand, counting down.
GCAGCAGGGACAGTCATGTCCCTGTGGGGACACAAACCCAAACAAAGAGTGAGTGTTACCACTGCCTTTTCCCCTATTTCCCTACCAATCTCTGTTTCCATCCCCAAAAGTCCATGACAAAAAACTGATTTTCTTCTGAGCTAAAGCCTGTTTCAATCATACTTGGCCATGACTGTTGAGTCTCTGCAGTTTTCTGAAGGCAGGTCTTTGTATCACCAATCCAGAGTAGGGTTCAACATACAGCTACATTTGCTTTGTTTTCATGCTAATAGAGGAGTTCCTCTTTCCAGGATATTTGGTCTCAAGCCAAAAGAAGTTTGAGTAGGAATTGTTTCAGCAACTGTTTCGTCCATATATTTCTATTTTTACTTCAAGATGTATTTCTACACTGAAAAATTATTGAGATGGTAAATCTTCAAGCAAAATGTCTGCTCCATGTTGAATATTTACAGCTGCAGCTGTTTACTTCAGTAATTTAGACCTTGATTTGGGAGCATATTTAAGCATATGGTTAACTTAAACCAGAGGAGCAAGTCCCTTAACTTGAGGGAGACTGAATAAGGGGGGGAAATAGGTGGCAAAATGATTCTGGGTCATCTCTTGGGGCAAGGTTTTATTATGCTCCTTGCAAATCATGTCCTTAATATTTCTGTTGTTAACTGGAAGCAGTAAAATATGCATAGTGTGTTTTAGTGCTTGTTACTGTCAATATAATAACTTTTTTTATAATTTTCCTGACTTTTAAGCATTTAATATAGTTACTTGATTCTTATGTTATTGTACATTTGTGTTTTGTTATGCAGCTAACCTTTATCAATGATAAGGTGTTGAATCTTTTCAGAAGGAAACTGATAAGCTCTGTGGTGATGTTAATCACAATCTAGTCCTTGGATGAAGAACATACTGCTTATTATTCCAGATTAAACTTTGGCATTAATTAGTACCCAGTTGCTCCTCGCTTTGTCTCTGACTTTGAAAAGAAACCTTGTTTCTTTGTTGAAGTGATGGACAAAACATCTGGAAAACATAAATGTGTCGTCAGCAAAATTCCCAAGGGTGAGCATTCTTCATCATTAGGAGTCCAACCAAAAAAGCAGGAAATGTACCTCTAGGTCTGAACAGCAAATATTTTAAAATAGTATGGGACAATATGGGTTCCCTGTCCTTAGTTTAGGTATGATGTAATCTGATGCATGTAAGATGCATTTGTTTTTTTTAATAATCAATGGAAAACCATTTTCTAAACCTTACTCATCTTTCTTAGACAGTGTTGTTTCTGCTGTTTCCACAATACTTTTGAAAAATCTTGCCCTACTTTTATTCAATGTTAGAAATACTGTTCAGCTCATGCACCATGGAGGATGCAGAAGTCTTTTGAGCTGCTATTTAAACACCAGCCTAGAGTGTACATGGAGAGTTCCAGGCCACAGGCACTGAATGCCTTAAAAAGGGACCAATTTCAACATTGCAGGCATGTAGCTGGGATTAGTTTAATGCCACCGTAGCCTTTGCAAACCTTCATCTCTAACAACCTAAGTGATACAGAGTTAAGTTTTCTTCAAACCTGGAAGAAAAAAGGAACATCACGATTGATCTTCACATCTAGTAACTTAAATGCATGGGATAAAATAAGTCAGTGTTTTAATCTCCTTGTGCCCAGGCAGCTTTAGAAGGGGATGTCCCTCAGTCAGTGAGGTAAGAGCATTTATATGGTAGCATTGTTTTATTTTTCAGATTGTTGGAAAGCCTTATCCACATGTCAGGCTGCCTACAGTATGTCCATTATGAGCAGGGTTCTCAGCATTCTTCAGACCACATTTCTAATTCTCTTTTTCCATTCCTTTTTGAAGTGTACAATGGTCTTTGTTCTGTCCCCTCCATTCTCTCTTTTCTATCATCTGGAATTGCTATCTCATTTGCTCCCCTTCTGTCTACTCATGTCCAGCTGAACAGCTGGAAAGAACATTAACACACAGTTGTGTTTCTGTAGGAAAGCAGGATCCCAATGGATAATTATCCTGGCTAGTCCTAGACTGCATATACCAACAATGTAAAGCATCATGATAGGTTAAGTATTGTGTAACCCTTCGTGGTTGTTTTCTGCACTGGGAATGTTGACGACCATTAAGCAGCTAGAGCCTAAAAATGTTCACAGTGTCATGAGTGAAACAAAAGGCATTTCACAGCCAGCATTGTCCTCTCTGAACCACAGCAGGTATCCCACAACATGCTTCCTTGAGAAGCCATGTCTTACATCTGCATAAGCAGTGCAGGGCTTTCCTGCAGTAGTAGCAAGTTGGTTCCAGTAGGATGAGTTCTCTCTGATGTGATGTTCAGGAATGGTGAAGGTAGTGAATGTGTTTTGGATATGGTATGGTTGTTTATGTGAAGGAGAGAAACTGTTAGCAAAAGCTGGCATTGGGAATTGCTGAAATAATTGGAGACAACTTTTCAGAAATCAATTAAGTTAAACTCTTTAAGGCCAGTAGTTGATTAGGGGTCACGCTCTTGACACTACTCACACTATAACTGTGAAAGAACAATATAGGTTGAATTTTGCACATTCATTTATTTCAGTGTTTAAGCCATAAATTCCTGAATGTAACATTTTCTGAACACAAGGTATGCATGATATCTTGCCACTGGGTCACTTCCTTTTAATCCATATATTTATATTTATAGGAAATAGAACCACCTTGGAAATCATTTCAGAAAAGTTCATCCCTTTGTGTTAAGGCAGGATTGACTGACCCTGTTTTAATCCTAGCATATATTTGTTTGGCCTGTTCACTGATCAACATTCCCTGTCTCTTCAGTCAGATATTTCCAAATTTTCCTTAATGTTTAGCCCAAATCCTTTTTCCTGGGTAGACAGAGTTATTTTATGTGCTGGTGCATGTGAGGCGATTTCTGGTGACTTGTGCTGTGGAAAGAAATTTCTGCTCAACTTTTCAAGAATTAGAGAATATAAATAAGAGTGTATGGAATTAAATTACAGTTTCTAGTTTTCATCAAGCCAAGCCTTTTGATGGGATACAGGAATGTAAAAATAGAAGAGTTGGATTTTGTTCTAATAGGCAAATCCTGGAAGCTCAGCCTTTTCAAACAGTAGTTTCATGTGTACATGTCCTGGAGCTTTGCAAATAGAGACAGCAAAATTAAATCATTCTCATAAAGTTGCATATCTGGACTAAAACTAGACTGTATTCATTCTATGCTGACTGAAAGCAGCATTTGCAAGACAAAATTACAAAAGACTGAGATTTAACTTTTTTGGTAGCACTTACCAAACACTTAAAGAAAAAGACAGTAACTGTGTCAAACAAACATGATTTTAACTCATTTCTCCCACCCTTGCCCATAGACACACCAGTATTTTGGACAGAGATAGTGTTTAAAAATAAATGGAGGAATGCAAATTGATTTACCTCATCTTCTGTCAGGTAAAAAAGCTCCTTTGTGCCTTCTGAGTATTATTTCTGGGCCCTTGGCACTTTTCTTGCCACACTTGATTGAAATTGTTGACTTTTAATAAAAGCAAAGTTAATTTGGCTTTCCAGCATGATTCTGATTGCACACTAAGAGCTTTATCTTTAAGAAAACAATGAAGTGATCAAACTAGTATAAAACTGCTGTGATATCAGGATCTTGTCCTAATTAGCTAATCTTTTAGACTAGATCATTCTCAGTCTGGTTTTTAGTAGTAGGTCGGACTTCTGGCTAATAAGAGATCAAGTGACCAACAACCGGGAAAAGGAAAACTCAGCTGAGTACAATTTGTGTTCAAGTCAGTCAGTGATGCTCTACCTCAAAACACAGGACCTGAACCTGCAAGTCACAGTTGTGTGAGTGGTTTGCTCATCTGCAGCCCTAATGTTGGACCAGGAACTCTTTAATTTTGAGCAAACCTTGGTTGGGGTAGGGAGGGTGGTGTTTTGTAGTTGCCGTTGCTGTTATTATTGTAGTTTTACAAAGAAGGCCATAAATTATGACTTTGGGGTATCACTCAGTTTGTTACAGATAAATTAGTGCTGCTGTGGGACAATACCAAAACTGAGGAAGAATTTATATCCCTGTTAGCTTATAATATGGTGTATTGGACTGTTAAAACTCTGCAGAAGAAATGTTCACACATCACTAACCTGCTGGGCAGCTCTCAGAAGAATAAAAAAGTCATCAATGAGAAAGTGTGGCCATACAGTGAGAGATTGTTTAGTCAACTTGGTGATAGGAAGGATGAAAATTTCCTAATTCTGACTGGCTCTTTAACTAATATGGAAGATCCAACCCAAGCCATTCTATGGTTCTCTGACTTGAATCTAATCAAGAAGGCAAAGAAAAGTCAGTGTGGAAATTGAGAAAAATGAGAAAGGCAGCGAAAAACTATTTTTCTATAAATACTGTTATTTATGTTTTCTGCAACATTTGTGAAGCTCTAAAATAATTTGTGCAGGATCTCAGTGTGTAGCATTTATTACCCTAGAGCTCTTGTTTAGCTAGGAATTTGCTATATTAACCAAAGTGTAACCCAGAAGGTTTTTGTAACATCTGTGAGTTAGAGCAAAGTGTTCATATTTTCTTTTACTTATTTTGTAGATTTACTGATAGTTTACAATTGCAACACTAATTTTTCTTCTTGAAGAAAAAATTGAATCTTAAAATTATTTTTGCACCAACTCCCCACCTTCCTCCTGATAAAAATGCTTGTGCAAGTGAAAAAAAACCCCACTGTTGTTTCTCTGACATGCTTATCATGGCCGCAAATAATGCATTTAAATAGGGAATTGTTTGAGAAACATGATTCTGAGTGTGTCCAATCCTGCCTGGATGTTGGGAAGCATATGGTCTACTTAATCCATGCCAAGAAACTTCCTTGCTACTTTCTGTCACCGCTGTATTTTTCAGATGCAGTTTTCAGCATGAATGGCACACACGTGTTGATTGTGAAGGTAGCATTCTTTCAGTACTGCCTTAAGCTAATTACTCTTAGTGGCAGTGGAGCTTTGTAGCTCGTTTGTGAACAGCTATTTATGCTACTACACCAGTACAAAGCAATGTTTCACATTACCAGTTTACCAGACTATTACACCATTGTGTTTTAATCCACTGTAGGTGGATGGAGAATATGAGCCATCTGTTTTATTTAATGATATAATCAGTAAACAATATATGCACTTTACACATTTGGTCATTAAAGATGCCCATATTGTTGGACCCTGTATTTACATTGTAAATTGGTGTATTCACACATCAGCTTGTTCTGGTGTCAAAGGCTTGCTGTGTTCATAAGCTGGTACAAAGCAAGCTCAGTAACTGCTCAAACCCAGTGCAGGTGGTCGAGCTAGTTGCCACACAGATCAAAAGTCAAACAACTGTGAATCTTCCTTTGAAAAGGCATTTAGAGAGACAAGGCCGGTCTTATCTTCACAAACAAGAAAGAGTTATAGATATACATCATGAAGTTATGAGAACAAAAGGGGGTTTTATAATCACTCTGCGTCAGAAAATCCAGTACTGCAGACTTTTGTGAAGACATCTTTGAAATATAAAGAACATCTTATTTTCCTGGACAAAATTTAAAGGACTGAGTCTGAATTATTAAATATGAGATGGTTCAGTCATTTCAAAACTTTGGAGACAAGAAGTTGCTTTCTCTTACAGTTGATTTTAATTTAATTTTATTTTCAGCAATGCTTAAGCAGAATGAAACAGACAGTAATTGTAAAGCCCAATCTTATTCAAGGGACAGAGGTGAATGGGTGTATTTGTGCTAGAAACAAAGGAAATCGATCGATATTTCAGTTTCCCCAAAGTATCCCTCATAAGCGCCAAAAAATAATCACCAAAATACATTAAAAATTAATTTACAAGTAAAATCTTGCTTGCTGGCACATTTGTAAGGAGGCAAAAGATCACACAGCCCCATATTAAAACAGTAATGTTCATTTTAGTGTTTCACTTAACAACTTGTGCTTAAGATGCCCAGAATTTGAAATCATTACTGGAGGACTCAGTCTCACTTCTCATTGTGTTTTATGAGGAAATAGAATTGGATTTATCACCATGTGAAGGCCTGGCTGGCATTGATGGTAGACAGGGAGGGGAAAGGGCTTGTGGAATTTGTATGGCTGAGAGTGAGTTGGCAGGTCCTCATGGCTGGAAGAGTCTTGAGCTTCACACCATGGCTTGGTTTCTGTTCATTTTGATTTCTGTCCTACATATTGCAGATGGAATCAGAGGCACTAGGGGTATACCCACTAACAAAGTCTGTGTGCTGAAATGTGTTCACTTTTCATTTACTCCTAAAGGCATGAGGAAATAGCTTTCAAAGTCTTTAAATCTATTTCAAAGGCAAGCTAATTATATTATTGGGGGTTTTCTTAATCTTGAGGTATGAAGAAAGAAGACTTTTTTACTAGGACTTTTTTGTATTGGCATGAATTTTAGAGATAAAGTATTTTCAAGTGCATGAGCAAAGAGAAGAAAATATCTCATTTTATGAGCTGTTATATATATTTCAAAATATACACTATTTTCATAGTTAAAATATTTAAAATACTACAAAAGACTCAGCTATAAGTCTTCCTTTTATAGTCTTTTCATAGGTATTTCATGTAAGTTGAATATTAAGCATTGGCATGCTTCCATAGGCTTCATGATGTATTGCCTTTTGATTTTGAGATACTGTGTAACTAAATTATTTCTAATCTTATAAAGGGCTTGAGATTTTTTTTTTTTTTTTTTTTTTTTTTTTGCCATACCAATCCAGTAAAAACAATCAGAAACTTGGCTACTGATATTTGATTCTTAGCTTTGTCCTGGGTATATCTTGGGTAACTGTGAACACATCTGTTTCTGTGTATCTCTGAAACGAGGATAATGTTCCATGTCACAGCGAAGCATTCCAAGAGCAAATGCTCTTAATTAATCTGTGCATGGTCCTCACATGACCTGATGAGAGTTTGTGAATGATAGACTGACTGGTAGTGGTGCCCATCCTGATTTGGAGTCATGGCTTAAATCCATGGAGTCATGGATTTAAAAGGAGTGAAAGAGAAGCATGGGAAGAATTTAGACTAGAGGGGTGTGGAGTATCTGATTTCCCATAATAGTCCATTGGCAAGTACATACCTCATCTCCTCAGCTATTGAACATAGCTAGGAGAAAGAGGAGGTATCAATTCTTTGTTGTCTTCTTCAGATATCAATTTGAGGGCTACAGGTGACAAGCTCATCTTGTGTTGGGTGACATTTTTGGTTTGTTGCAGACAGAAAAGAGTGTTTGAGTTGGTTTAACAAATAGAATTAACACATCCCTGGAGATATAATGATGAACTATGTGTATGTATATATAGAGAAAGAGAGAGAGTGTAGCAGTAATGTTAAATTTGATGTGCTAGCCCAGGCAACTTCTTTCTTCTCAATCTCTCCTTACTGCTTCTGTCAGAAATTTTGTTCCTATAATTTGCTGTGGATTGTGATGTATCATTTTTGGCTGCTGTCAACCTGCAATCAATCAGGGCTTTAGAAACATCTGTTAAGTACTTTAGAGTTCCTCAAAGCAGAAGCAGATCCTAACAAATGCAATGTTTTATGACTTACTATCACATCACTGCTATTTATTTGTCAAAGGAGGTGTGGAGGAGACATGTAGGCTCAGGGATGAAGGTAGACAGTCACTTCTTCTGCCTAAAATTACCTTTGTCACCATCACCTCTCACCTGTGGAGAAATAAAAAGAAACATAATTTATTACAGAACAGGGATGGGTAAAGCCACAGAGATACTCTGCGAATACATGAAAATGCTATCTGGTGTAGTAACTCAATGACCAAAAACATACCAGTGAGCCTTTGAAATGCCAGTATTTTACTGCACAACTCCTGATTAAAAAGAAAATTTAAAAAATGGATTTTAATTGCATTTTGTTGAAATATCAATTGAAATGATGGTGGTCTTAGCTGTAAAGTTAGAAGAAAGGTTGTTAGACAGTTTGTGTAGCAGGCACATGTTGAAAGCTGGAGTAGAATGAGGTCTGATTGTGGTGTCTGTAATGATGCTGTAGAGCATAATTTTCATGAAGAGTGCTCTTTATGGAACATCTCTTGTGCCTGGTGCACTTGGTTGGTCATATTTTCATGGCCATCTTTGAATAGTTGAATAATTAGAAAAGCTCTACCAGCAAGGAGTGAGAGAATCAAGCTCTCACATGCCAGTTCCATCAGATGCTTCCTATTTAAGGAATCAAAGTGATCAAATGAGATGACCATTTATAATTCTTCATGCAAGGGTTCCTCTAAAGGAGTTTTTTTCTTTCTAAATTCCCAGTGTCCTCTTTGGAGTAAAATGGTGTATTTGGAATTATTTTATATTCAAATTTGATGTTATGCATGTAACATATGCACATACATAACATGTGTAGTATTTTTTGGAAGAAACTACACAAACATTATTAGAAGTGCTTGAGATCCTTAGGAATCAGCTAAGGAAAAAGGGATCTCATCTCAGAGATGCTCACTGTACATGGACAGCACAGGTGGAGCAGGGAATGTTGAATGAACCCATGCACTTTTTTCAGGCATCAATTTTTGTATGCTTACAGTTCTGTTCTTTGAAATCAGAGGAAAACTCTATGCCCAAGTGCTAGTTCTCTGAATCTGGGAGGAGGAGCAGGTGCTCAATATACCAGAAAAAAAAGCTCTTTTATAAATGCAGAGACTAGTTTACAGTAGAATTTCTGTTTTGTCCTCTTGCTCCGCTGACCCAATTAAATACAGGTTAAATAGGAAAATATTATTGTGACTGAGCTGGATTATAGAAGTTGTTTGGGAGGGCTTTTAAACTTGGCCCTAAAATATTGAGTTCTGAGACTGACTTCAGTTTGAGACCCACTGTACCCTGCTTTCTTTGATCCAAACCCTGAGAATATGTATCATCATTTAAAGGAATGAACTGTTTTGTGAGGAGGAAGCCAAGAAGTGGCCCCAAAGAATGCCTTCCCACATGGAAAGCCACCACCCCCTGATTTGATGGCTTCCATGCTAATGCATCTTTCAAGGGGGCCTCTTTGTCCCACATTGTTACTTATTTGGCTCTTCTTTTCTTTCAGTCTTAATTGTCATTAGCACCATTTTTTATTTCTCATAAAGTCATCTGGGGAATACTAGTTTATTGCATATTGTTGTGTTTGTCTAAAGACAATTGCACAAGCTTGAAATTTAATCCTTATAATCTTTCCTAGTAGAGAGAGCTTGAGATAAATACTGTTGTATGCTTGGTGGGAGTGGGTCTCGACTTTTTGATCATCCATGTCTAAATGTTGAGTAATACTTAAGGGAAAATGTTCTCAAAACATTCCTTAGATGATTATTAGATTATATTTTATGTTTGATAAAAACTGGAAAATTGTATAAATATTTGCTTAACATCCCACCCCTTAAGCAATTTATTTCTTTTCTGGCCTTCAACCCTCTTGCTCAGTGAAATGAGATCAGTCACTTTCTGTTTATATTCAGTTTCACTTTGCAGTTTTCATGTGTGTGTAGAGTGATTCCTCACTGCAGAAGCATATTTAAATAATAAGTGAAGAATAAAGAAGGAAAGAAAAAATCATTTTAAAAATATTTTCTAGTGTCTTCCCATATTTTAAAAGTAAACAACTGCTATAATTATACTACATGCATCTGGTATGCTAATAATGAGTGTTATGAGAAATTAAAAAAATTATTTAGGCCTGCTTTTCTATAAATTGTTTGTCACATAGTAAGCTTATCCATATTATGTTCCAGGGGCTACTGTTAAAATCAGCCTTTGGCAAAAGCAAACATGAGATACCTTGTTCTTACAAGAGGAAATCACTTTTGCATCTTCAATACTACGTGGTGGTTCAAGTTTTCTGGAAAGAGCCAACATTTTCATGTCGACAACAGTCAATACTCACATAGGTCAACTGTTTGACTGTTTTCTCTCATCTGAATTTTTCATTTTGGATCAATATAAAGAATCGGTCTCGATGTCACGGACATCAAAATGAATTCTTAGGTCATGTTTAGAGCTCGACTAGATGGAAGGAGGGGTTTAGGGTAACATTGTATTGGGGGAAAAAACATCAGGGTCAGTAAATTAATTTAAAAGATTGCAGACACATCTCTGCACCAACCAGGATTGAAGCATTTCTGTGTTAAGTGCAAAATGGCTGATTTAAGTGCAAGAAGGCCTGGAGTTTCTCTTGAGTCTTCTTTCTCTTCCACCATGTTTTTGCAATTAAATACTGGATGAAAATTATTTTTCCTTTCCTTTTGTTTTTTGTTTTGTTTTAAATGTATTACTTTTTCCTTAATGTGTAGCAGCTGATTTTCCCTGCTGGCTCACTGGGGCACAGAGACAAACCTCCTTTCAAGGAACAGAGTTCCAACACTGTTGTTGATTATTTTATTGGGAAACCATTTCTGTGGTAAGGCAGGCTCTCCAGCTCCTTGATGGAGGGAAAAAAATCGTGAGATGCAAGTGCTTGAGTCAAATATACATTTCTTTTCTCTCTAATGTGGATGGACTCACAAAGAAAGTAGACATGGAGGCATGTCCTCAGCATGCTCATGAATTTCACCTGAATTTCAAGAGCAGACAACCCGTGACAGACACTCCTTTGGGAGCACAAGTGGCCTTCTTCAGAGTGTGACCCATTCATGGTACTTCCACAAAGTTGCAGTTGAGATCTGCTGCTCCTGGTAGGAGAAAGAGCAAGTTTGCTTTCCAAGACCTCTTTGTCCTTCTTTTTTCTGGCTTCCCCTATCTTATTTACCCAAAGTTTGAGTTGAGTTTCTTGCAGGAGTCTTGGGCTCCCTCTCCATCCCCTTCTGTGGCTTTCATAGCCTGTCATTTGGAGATGGTTTTGACATCTTTTGACAAACATATTCACTTAGAATCACAATGTTGTTGCTCCAAAAAAGGGCGGAATTTCTTTTTTTTCTTCCTCTTTATGAACTGGAGACAGCGTGTGTAAAAGCTTGGTGTAAACTCACAATAGCACTTTGTCCTCTTTCACATCATTTGCCAAATAACTACTGTTGTGGCAACAGCTGTAACCAAGCATGGTGTCAGCTCTTTTTACCATAACATGACTGGATGTCAATAATTTTAATATAATGTGAAACACACTCTCAGGCTGTGCAATGAGGCATCTGATTATTAAATTCCTTGAAATGTCATCTGGGGTTTTTTTTGTTGGTTTTTTTTTTTTTTTTTTTTGCATCAATTCAGGTCTCAAAACTGGACAGTGTTGTGATTAAAAGAAAAAGAACAGAAAATTCTCTCATTATAGTAAACATTTCCAAGAAAACTCTAACCCTGAAGCAGACAGCTCTGCTCTGCTTACATAGACAGCAACAGCAAAGGCTCTGTGAAGGCTGTAAGGGGTGGAGGTTATAATTGTGTCTCCTAGTTGTTTGCTGCTCTTTACTGCAGCACTTTCTCCACTGACAGTAAATGCTATTTATTTTTAGGCTTCTTTTTCTGAACTACTTATAAAAAGTGAAAGGTAGGAACCTGGTGAAGCTTTTGTTTTTAATACATTGCTTACATTGTGCTCCAAAGAATGATATTTAATGTTCTTATTAATGATTGAAGCATTAGCATTTAATTGTGTAAAGCAATTAAAAAGCTCAACATTACTAGTTCTTGGGCTGAGTCCATTAATACAGCAAGTATTAGTAAGAAATATATTGAAGAAGTTGAACAAGGTCATAAATGTTCTGCGTGCAAAGAGTACCTAATGCTTTTTTTCCAAGCCCCTAAGAAGTAGTTTAAAAAAAAACCAAACAAACAAAAACCTTGTGAGATGAATAGATAAAAGGCTTTCTTGGTTTAGTTATGTCAGTTTGGCTTTTTCCTGTAATTGCTGGGGTTGTTTTGTTCCTAAAGAGGAATGGATGCCAAGCTGAAGAGGTAATTTCTGAGTAGCGTTTCAAGATATTGTGAAAGTTTTCAACTTCTCTGCAATAAGAAAAATAACATTTCTCTAATGATGTCTGTTTATTGCATATTGTTCTTCTGTGTGCAGTTCAGTGCAGCTGGCAGCAAGTACTTGAGAGAAACCCAGGGCTGAGGGAAGGGGAACCCGAGTAGCCCCAAGTAAGCGGGAGTGCGCACGCCGACTCCTCGGGGTGCTGTCAGGCTGCCCTCGCCTGACGTCACCACAGATGAAATCGAAAGAGATCATTTGCGTTTGATCCCAGGTGTCTTTACATGTGAATCCAAACAGGAAAAAGCTGCTGGCAGCACGGAGCTGGGTTGGAGGTGTTGATACTCCAAACACGTCCGGATGTCACTCTCCTTGCGTCAGAGGGGCTGGCCGTGGGGTTTGCTTTCCTTTGGTGATCTTGGGTTACTTGCACAATGGAAGGTTCAGGTTTTTCTGACCTGTAAAGAGCTATAGCAGAGCTCACTACTTGTAAAGTATCATTGCGTGCTCAGTGGTAAAGAAATCTTTTACTGTGGAGGAGCTCAAACCAAAACCCTGAGTGTGGATGTTTCAACACCTTGGAATCTGTATCTGCATCTGAGTTCTGCAGGTTACATGTGCCAGTAGTGCATTAAACCAGTATATGACATGGAAATTTCCCTAAAACTTTGAGTATTCCAGGTACAGTTACAACTACTTTCTATAGGCTCTGCTAGACAGCTTCCAAAGGAAAATTTTGTTTAATTTCGTATCAAGCCAAATCTGCTGTACATCTTCAAGTCTCTACTTAACTGTTTGAACATGGGCAGAACAGAAGCAGCACAAGCAGAAATAATGTGGCGTTTTCCAAATCGACTTCTCTGACCCTTAGCTTGGCAAAAATACCAACCTGAAGAAGGAGAAACAAGTCTGTCTGTAAAACCACACTGGTTTTGCCTTCTCTAGTGATGCTGCAGTCATGGCATTTTAAAAGGGTACAGTTGTTTGCAGTCCAAGAGCAAGTTGACTCTTCACGCGTAGTTGACACTTCCATTTAGGCTGACAAGGGTAAATTTTAGGACAAACCACAGGAAATGGCTTGGAGAGGTGAAGGATATTAAGAAAATATTATACTGCTGCCTTAGAAGTAAAATGAAACACTTTAAGCTCTATTTTCCCATACAGTGTTTAAAGCCATTGTTTAGATAATTTTTTTTTGCAAAAAAAATATTGCAACTATTGGAAACAAATGTGCTTGGAAATACATAGTTGTTTTTATAATTTCAGACCAAGACAAGTCACAGGAAAATCCTCTTCTTGTGGAGAGTAGTGTGAGGTTTTCTGAAAAGACATTTCTTTTCTCCTTCTTCTCTCCCCTCAGCCCCCAGTTTTGTACTAATTATGCCCCCTTTAAAGTATTGCTTTCTGTGTGAGCTTTGGGTGATGATTGTTTGACTTTTTGCTTGTGGAAGAATCTGCTTTAGCAGATGCAGCAATAGGAAACAGAAATAGCACTTTCAAAGCTGAGGGACTGTATTCACTTTGGTATGTAGAGAATGGCAACAAGCAGTCATTAGGATTGAGAATTCTGTTCTTTCTGTGTCTCTCTGCCCCTCTTGCAAGATGAGCAAGGGCTGACCTGAACTTTTGTTTGTTTGTTCTGCTGTGGGGTTAAAGATTCATGCTCTCCACACCCCCCCCACCAGCCCCCTATGTTTATTCTGCCTTTGTAAGGGAAGGAGTAATTCAACTTCTGTGAAGGCGAAAGAAAGATCCTTTCCTTATATAAGAAACAGATGAATAAGATCTAAGATTGGGTTTTTTCCCAGCTTTTTACCTGTAAAAAAAAAAAGTATTTTTGGGGTAAGGGATGAATGTGGAAAGCAGTGATTGAACAAATAACTGCTTTAAGGCCAGTGCTAGAAACACTTGCCAGTATAGTAATGTCAGTTGGAGGTGTGATTTTTGGCTGTATGTGTGCATTGGCAAAAGCCCTAGTGTAGACATGGTTGTACCAGGAAAAAAAAAAAAAAAAGCTTTGGCCAATATATTCTATTTTGCTTGGGGAGGGTATAACCTCTAACAATAAAAGCTTTTTTTTCCAGCTGGTAAATTGCAACTCCAGTAGAAACTCAAGCCAAAATAGTTATGCTGTTGTAGTGGCAAATCTTTTTCATAGACTGGCCTTCTGAGTCTGCTGTCCTAACATTAGCAACTGTGCTCCTGTTATTGTTAATTTTAACAGCAGCAACATCTGAAGGTGATTTGAGTGCCTTAGACTTTGTGGCATTGTAATGATCTTGAATTTACAGATCTGCATTTCATTTAATCCCCATGCCTAGGAGAATTGCAAACAGAGTTGCACTGGACTCCAGCTTTTGCATAGAAGACTTTTTTTTACAATTCTCAAGCATTACTCAAGTAAAAAGGCCCATGTGCTTTGCAGAGGTCTGAAAGCAACTGTTTATAGTGAAGCATTCTTCTAGGTGTAACACAGTGTTCAGAACTAGGTTTTGCAGATTTCTGTAGCAATCTTTTTCTTGAATATATTTGGATTATGGAGGAGATGAAGCCATGACCTTGTGGGACTATACAGTGTTATGTGTGATGCCACAGGTCTTCCATGGGAACTTTCCTTCTGCTCACCCATTAGAATGAGACAGAAGTCATTTTTCCTAATTCTGTAGCACACTGCTTCAGCCATCTTCAATACATGCAATCAGAAGGCTTAAATACTCCAGGGAGACACTCTAAATATTTCAGGCCTTGGATTCATGTCACAAGAACATTTCAGCTATTTTGTGGTCTCTCCAGAGTGCTCTCACACTAGGAGAGCAAAACCAATGCTGTCCTCAATACTGTTAGGGAGGTGACCCCTGGAGCTGTGCAGTCTGCCCCCAGTGATCAGTACCTGCTTATCTCCCACTGGTATCTCAGGCCAAGTGACTTTTGTAAGTGAATGCCAACATTGCAACCTTGATTACTTGGGGGTTTTTTCAGCCTAATACTGCATCATTATGATATGGTACAAGCCAATCTTCTGCTATTTGGGTTTGTTTTATTTTTGCTTTAAATTACCTCTGACTTCTATGGGTGTAAAATTCGGCCAGTGCTGGATGCTTTTGGAAATCCCACCCTTCAGTTGGTTTTGGTTTTGTTGGTTTTTTATGTCCAGTGTAGGACTCAGTAAGAGGTGGTGGCATAACATCTCTTTGGAGGAGAACAATGATTTATTGTGATAATTACTGACATCACAAAACCACGGACAGTAATCTTGATCTTGGGGGCAAAAAAATAAACCCCAAACACTCATTTAGGACCTATTCAAAAATATACTTTCTGTGAAGCTGGTAAGGTAAGGAAACTGAACATGTTAAGTTTGAGAGTATTTACTTTTCAAAGGTAATGCTCATCCTAGGTTTTTTTTACAAAAAGAAGGAAAAAAATAAATTCTGGGGATGTTTTGGTAATAGGCATAGACATCTGCAGCTGTACTTTCAGTATTCCTGGTCTTTCAGCCTCACAGCTTATCTTTTTCTAGACTTTAGAAGCATGAAATAAGTTAAAATCAATAGGGTTTTAGGATATTTGGGCTTTGTGGCATTTTTTTCTTTGTTGCTCTGTGACTTGGACAACAAACATTGTGAACTGAGTAGACTCAGTTTGTTAATCTCTCCCTTGGGTGCATCCTTTCTTAGTTCAGCAAAAACACAAACAAAAAAATCTACTGCATGTGGTCAGTGCTCAGTTTGCTTGGGCTCATATGTCATGTTGAAACCAGAATATTTTCTCTCCAAGACAAGCACAGTCCCTCATTCTTGGTAAGAATTCTCAGTTTTCATTCTGGATTTTACCTGTTAACCCTTTTTCATTCCAGCTTTAAAAAATCAACTGAAAAAAACCCGTAGCATATATAAGGAAAATACGTGTATTTAACATTTGGGTTGTTCAAATAGCTGAACTGCATTTCTTCAAATACAAAACACCACAAATAAACCCCTCAAACAAGCAGAAGATCACCTAGCCAAAACCAAAATGGAGAAATTTCCTTCTCAAAAGTGCAGCTTTCAAGAAACTTTGGGTAATGAACTATAAACAAGAGGTTAAAATGGGAACACACTTATATCTGATTCTTCAGTGTCTGCATCCCAGTACCTTAGGTACTTTGGCTGAAAGCAAAAATATAAAAGACTGACCAAATTCTGGCATTTGTGGCTTCATTCACAGTTCAAGTGGGTTGCTTGCAATTCTCTGCCTGCAAATGACAGGGTGAGATCCAGTCTGGAATGGGGGTACCAGAGAGTTCCTCCCGTCCTCTTGCTGTAACACAAACTTTCAGGGCAGCTGTACCCCCAGAAATCTAAAGGGGAATTAAACAAAAAACTTATTACAAAATTGTATTCTTAGGTCTCCTACCTGATGAAATTGTCATATAGCAAATTTTACCCTGTGGTGTCTCTATTACCAAGTGAGCAACAGGAAAGAGCTGGGCAAAACTATGGTTTTCTGGAGGAATGTTTAATTGAAAGCCTTTCCCTTAAAAATATCATCTTTCCAGAAATGCAGATGTGCATGAGAATCCTATAGGGATATTGGTATTTGGCCTCTAGGATTTTAACAGTCCTGTTCCCAAGGTTAAGATATACAGAGAGCCAAATTTTATTTGAAACTATTATACAAGGCAGATATGGAAGCTCATGGAGTATTACATTGCAAATCACAATGTTAAAGAGAGACACATGGCTCATGAGCTATAAAATGAGAAAGGAATGATATTTAAAAGATATCTTTAACCACTTGTTTTACTCATTAATCTGCAGTTCAGAAAGCATTATTTGCAGAAAAAAAATGCTATTATGGGATAGTTTCTGAAAAGAAAACAAATATTTCAGGCACTTTCACTGTGAACAGAACTATGTAACAATAGCAAAACAAATACTGATGGTGAATAACGTTTCTATGAGTGAATGTGTTGAACAGCTGCCACTTTCCACCCTTGAGATTTCTGCATATCTATGTTGGATGAAGTGATTCCTGTAGCAGATTTGTAATACACATTGTGCTGCAGTGGGGTTAAAGGCAAGTGCTGAATTGTGATACTGCACCTTAATGTTGGTTTCATTAAATCAAGGGAGAATTCTGCTATTAGTGTGACAGAACTGCTGCTTATGAACAACAAAAAAGGTATGAATATGCCCCATGGCAAAACTTCTGACCCTGTGCAATGCCATCACCACAAGGTGCTGTTCTCTACCACCCAAACTCTCCCACTTGTGAGAACTTCCTTTCTACCAGATGCTCACTGGGAAACACACTGTCCTGTCTCTGTCCATGACCCTGTGCCAGTGTTGTCCTTACCCGTACCTTCTGAAGCTATGGGGTGTTCTCACATACTCACAGTCCTTCTGACTCTCTTGTTTCTTACCAGGTTTTTAGAAAGAAGAAGGCATCGCACCTTTGAAATTAGCATTCAGAAGTTTATCAGGAGAACTGTGTGACTCAGATGTTCTAGCCATGTGAGCTCGTTGTCTGGATATTTTGTATGAGTGTGTTAAGTTCTGGTAGCTAAAGAAGCAAGCAAGCACTGAACCTGGTAGATATTCATTTCCAAAATTGTATTTGAGTGTACGATATTTTGGAGAATACAGAAATTCATCTAGACCATGAATTACAGCCTGGGACCAGTTAAATGAGGGGATGTCACAGCCTTCAAGGTAATTGTAACCATGGCTTGGGCCCATTCCTGACGTATTTGGGTAAGTCCCAATGTGAGACAGCCCTGGGCATGACTGTCAGGGTGTGGGCCACGACTCTGTCTCCCAGCTCAGCAGGAATTCTGCCTGCATGGAGTCCTTCTCTAATGGCAGTCCGGCTTCCTGCTGCCTGGGCTCTTGGTGTGCGTGTATGAGCTCACACTTTGGAAAAGTGATTATTATCTGAAAGACCCAGGAGCAACTTGTTGGCTGCCAGATGGGAGGGCTGGTCGTTGTTGCTGCTGCAATAATCTCTTTGTTCTGCAGGATGGTACCACAGCAGACCACAAAGTTGCTGAGGGGTTGCGTGGGCTTCTTACCCTTCTAGGTACGGTGGCATAACAGCTGCCTCTTGGGTCTGAAGCTTGCCTCTTTGTTAAAAATAAAATCTGCTTAAGTGTCACCCTCTTTGAAAGAATTCTTCAGAGTTCAAAGTAAATTATCTCAGGGATGATGATAATCATTGGCCTTTAATTGAACTGTGGGGCTTCAAATGTAGAATCCAGTTCATGGTTAATCATTTAAGTTCATCAGAAATAAGATTCAAGTCGGGGCAATTAGACAATTGCTTCATTACTCAAACTGTCTAATGATGTTTCACTGATCTTTCACAAATGATAATACGGTAGATGAACTGTGCGGTTTAAATTATTCCAGTTTTAGATAGTTGAACAGTGACTTACCAAAACTGTTAATGGAAGTTATTCAAGATGTGCTGTCTAAATCCTTTCCAATTAGTGTTGAGGTCTTGAAGGGCCAGTCTTAGCTTTTTATTAATATGTTCAGTTTATTAATGTATTTTTTTATATATGCATAGTGTGACTGGTACATCTCAAGATGTTGCATAATTATTATCCTTTTAATTTGTTTTACTTGGTTTTACTCCTTATTCTTGCTTAAAATTCAGAAATATTTCATAGCTTAATAACTTAATAACTCATTAGAAAGCTGTGACATATACTGGAGGTTACCTCAAAGGCTATCCATATTTAACAGTAAACTTGAGATAATTCATTGACAGTATGACTGTCATTGACCACTTTAAATATTTCAGGTTGTGTTTTGACCTTTTGCCTTACATTTAAACCATAGGAAGAAACTGAAACAGATTATGTACAAAATTTGGATCTTTGCCAGATGGCTACAGCATTAGGAAACAACAAAAAATTACAACCATGCCTATGATAATAGCACTACATATATATCCTTTATTAAATATACACCTTTATAATTTCTTTCTTACTTGACTGTGTTTTAAATATGAGTCTTCCCCTTCCTTAATAAAAAATCCCTAATAAAAATATCTTTTGCTTCCAGTTTTGGAGGAACATCTGTGGCCAACAAATTATTGCCCAAATACAATATGAGATACAAATCAGATTTTTGAAAAACAGGACTAATTAAAAATGATAATGATGATTTTTCAGCTCTTTCATGCTTTTAGTTAGCCATGTATAAAAAAGATCTTGTTTTGAGTCCTTAAAGTGATGTTCCCTTGGGAAGCTCTTTGCTGGGATCTAGTGTACAGAAGCAAGAGTTGAGGAGAAATTGCATCCCAGTCACAAAAATCTTCTAAATGAGAAGATTTACAATGACCTGTTCGGTTTTGATGGTCTTTTCTTGAATAATGTCACGTGGCTGGGTGGCTCAGCTTTCCTGTGAAAATGCAGCATGTCTTCAGTCTCTGACATTTCACACTTTTGTCAGATCATCTACTGCTGACTTGTAGAGGTTTCTCATGAGTGAACAAAACTGTTGGTGGATGCATAAAGTTTCTCTAGGTTCGCCCTGTGATAGATTGTTTCCCATTCTCTCCCCACTGAAATTCATGAAAAATTTTATTTCACTGAGTTCAGATGCAGTTCTGGAGACAGAATAAGCATGCTTTAATTAGTTTATGTCATAAAATGTAAGCTGTCATACTGTGTTTACAAGGATTCCACAGATTCCTGCTACCATCCTGTTTCGATTTAACTTCGTAATTATATTTATGTAAAAAGGCACATTGGTAAGCTACCCATACAAAAGGCTGATGATGAAGAGGGATGGAAGGAAGATGGGTAAGTATTTCATTCCCTGACAAGGCTTCTGTATTGTTGACCTTTGTACAGACCATCAGCCTTGAATCTCTCTGTAACAAACCCGTTGTTCCCTTTGGCATAACTTGATGTCTCAAAGGATCATTAGGTTGAATAGTGACTCCAGAACAGTTTCTGATGTGCTTCTCATGCAGCAAACTATCCTTCACACAAGGCTGGAGGTAACTTTGAAGGATGTGGCTTTGTTTTCAGCTGTATGATACCTGCAAAGAAAACTAGCCAGTTACTGCAATATTTTAATACTGGAAAGGCAGCTTGATCCAAGTTCCTCAGCTGTTCCTATGGAACTGCTGACCTGGTGACCCACAACCACATAACCCACAGTGTTTCTGAGCTGACAGTTTGATGATAGATGTTTATTGTCCATGAGATGTTTTGAGACTGGGCAGTGATCTCTAGGTCCTAAATGTTGCAACTTTTCTAAGTAGTTTGGTATTTTTTGAGACTTCCCCAGAACGGATGCATGTATATCTAGCCACATCCGTGTGCATGTATTCTTTGTCACAGCTCTCTTTTCTCTCTGAAGGCTTTTACCTTGCATGAAAATATTTGGAATCTTCCTTCCCCTTCAAAGTCAATTAACCAGTTTGTTCCCAGGCAGGTTTTCTGCCTCCCTGGTGCCCCCATTCCAGGATCTGCAGGTGTCCTGCTGTCCCTCCTCGCAGTGCTGAGCACTGCCCAGAAAGGCCCTCACACCCTTTCCCATGCAATGCCAGAAGCCTTTGGGGAATGTTGCTGCCCTGGAAAGGAAACTGAAGAACCACTTCAGGTCTTGTAACTCGTGATAGCTGAAAAGCTGAAGGCTCCCCCTGAGTATAGGTTTCCAGTGCTATTGTTTCTCTGGTGAAGCCTAGAGTGTGACAGGTACTCAGCATCATGTGCAGTGATACTGGGGTCTGGGCTTGTTATGTAATGGCAAGTCCTTCCAGTTGTGAAATTTGAGACATCTCAATGGGAAACGTTGAGGCCCCTTAATTCTGCAGTACATGGTTCTCAAAGGCCTTTGTGGGCCCATTTAACATGTTTAGCATTAAGGGGTTTTTCTCTTACCACCTGTAGTTTTGTTCACATTCCTCTCACCTTTTCTTACTGCTATGCTAGTGCCAAGCTGTTTCCAGAACTGACCTGATCTCAAAGACATTTTCTGTTAGGTTTTACTCTAAAGAAGTACAAGAAAGGTCTCTCTTAACTAATAAAGCTTTATTTAGGGATAGTGGGAAGTCCTCAATTTTTTATGTAATACATCCATAACATAGCCAAAAGCTGTCCTTAAAAACTAGAGCAAAACTGGCATTCAACTTTCCCTGACTGCTGAAGCAGTCCAAGATTTCTGGCTGGCTGTGAAGTTTTTAATCTATTTATGCTATAACTTGGAATTGTTTTCTAACCATATCTTAAGTAAGCACAGTTGAATTGGTTAGCAGACTGATTTAGAGGCTGAATTCCAGTATTCTTGCTCTATGAATGGTTCCATTTGCTTAATTGTCTCTTTGGGAAGTAAGGAAGTATTCAGAGTAAAAGTGATGGACCTTGGGTTTAGTTGGTTGTATATAGCAGCCAGCTGAAATACAACTTCTTGTACATATGAAAACAATGGTGCTGTTCATAGTTGCATCCTCAAGAGATACAGTCACTAATATAATGACAATTAAAAAGTTTTATTGATGCATATATTTCTTAGCCATTGCACATCATGAAGTACTCTTAAGAAACCAGAGGGTTCTTTGTTTAGCAGCTAGTCAGCTAACACTCTCAGAAATCTTTCATGAAATTTATGTAATTCATGGTTGGAAAAAATTTGATTTCCCAAAATGAAATGGTCAGTGCATGAGGTGAGGATGCAATTTAAAATGCCCTGCCAGTTTTATAAACAGACAAGCCTAGGTGCAATAAACTTCTCAACTCCTCAGGAGTTGTGCTGTCTGTTGATCCACATGAGGTTCTCTAAAGAGTAATTCAAGCAGATTTTGATGCACCCCAGAAAGGAGGTGGAAACACTTCTCAGATGCAAGATAACTGCTCTGATACTCTATTTGTTTGATGAAGAAAGTATGCATTTCTGTTGTCATGGCAGAAAACAATGAAAAACAAATTCTTAAAAGCTTTTAGAAGAAAGTTCTCAAAAGATGCCATGTTAATTACTTTAGGTATTTTTCAGTTTAATGATAGCTAAATATGGTGCTTACACAGGGTTAAATTAATCAACAGCTTCCTAATTAAAACAAATATCTTCTCCCAGAGATTTAAAATGTGGATTTTTTTGTTATTATTGAACAGACAAAATGCTTTTGTCAAATAAGGCAAGAAATGGAGTGTTGAACCCAGGAACCTCCTGCATACTATTCCTGAATACATTAGCATTAACTATTTTGCCTTCCAGACAATAAATTATGAAAAAGCTCTTTAAAGTGGGGAGGGTAGGGAAAGGATGGTGGAAGGCAGTGAGATGGTGATTAGCACATCCTCTTGTAGTGTTGGCAGCCCCGCTTCAGACCTGCTGTGGTTTGTGAATGGACTTGTCTGTTCCCACCTGAGTTTCTGTTTAGGAAAGCCCAGCACAATGGCTTTGCTTTGGTCATGGACTTAGAAGCTCAAGCTGGGTATTTCAGCAGAGCTGTGGAAGGAAGTTTTTATTTGCTGGTCTGCACTTCCATGAGATTTAAAACTCTCCAGATTCTCAACTTATGTTTTTTGAAATTATCAAATGAACTTTGTTGGGCTGACTTTGATATGGACTGTATGCCAGTGTCATGAGAACTCATCCTTCAGAAATACACAGCCCTTCTGACCCTTCCTGTCTCCAGTCATGCTTTTACATTTCCACTTGGAAAGCTAATTTCCACCATTCCAGGTGATCTGCTACCACTATTAATGATCTCTGCAGCTTTGGTAAACAGAAGATAAAAATTATCTGTCCCATTGTTACTGAGAACAGAGCTAAATTAACAGATTATTAGTATTAATGTGGTTTAAATGTGGTGATGTTATCCTGCATAGGTTTGATATAGAAAATGGATAGTTGGTACATTTTCATGTGCAAAACCCAGAGTCTGCTTTGAATGTTTATCTAAAATTTGTCTATAAACTATGAAACTCCATTTCAGCCACATAATTTCCTTTCAGTATGCTTGCCCATCAGCTGTTAAACAAACATTAGGAGCTTCAGCAATGGGTCCATTTTATGAGTGTATAGTAAACTTTTTCATCCTAGTAAAGTTTATTTAGGTATCATAAGCTGATAACATTCTAATGCATGAAGAAAGCATGTTTTCTTTCTTCTGAATCAGACAGTGTTCCCCTGATAACTATCCTGAGGTAAAACATAATTAAGTTGGCTCTCATTTTACAAGCACTAGCATCATGTCATATGCTGGCAAAGTTTCTAAAATAACTGGATATTACATTACTTTGATATTAAAAGAGAAAAGGGAGATTATAAGAAGGTATTTAATGAAACATGAGAAAAATAAAGCTTCTAGATGTTGGTACTGGGAGAAGTGTTCTCTGTTAAAAAGAAATAGTGAATTTGAGAAGGAAAATCCACAGAAGTCAGTGGGGCTCTGAAGCTTTCTCTCACAACTCTATTCAAATTTAGTGAAAGTGAGTATTCTTTCTGCTAAAACTTTCAGCTTTGAATCGTTCTCCAACTTTCCATTGCAGAAATCCTTTCTGTCATCCTAGGTAAAAATCCAACCCATCCCCAACCCAGTTGCTGAATCTATAGGATTTTTCCATAGGAGTAATTAAAATCACTCAGCTTTTAACTTTCTGCCATAAATCCTAAAGAGCTGTGGGAGAAAAGCAGGCTTTAGAGAAGTGTTAAAAATCCATTCTGGGTGAAAGCAACTTGCCCAACATCCTGTGTACGTCCTGAGTGAGGAATTTCAGATGAGTGTTTGCTTCATCCCTGCTCTGTGAGCTCTGTCCATGGGATGATGCTGTCAGTGAGAGTGGAAGTGTCTTGCATTTCTGAGAAGCCTGGAATGGGGCCATGCACCGACGTGTTCAGTCTGGTGTTTACATGGGCTCTGTTTGCGTAACTGGAGGAATGGAGTCTGTGTAAACAATTCCCATTGATTATGACAGCTCATGCCAGCTCAGCAGAATTACATCCAGCACTTAAATATTTCACACTGATATCTATTTGTTTTCCCACTGTACTGGAGTGTTTATTAATAAGATTTAGTATGTAAATACACTTCTCTAGTGCTCAGTGATTCTTTCTTTTTAGTATGATTTTTGTTTTGTTCTGGTAATATTAGCTTAAGAGCCAACCTGGTGCTAATTCAAGCATTACTGCTGGCTGAATCATTAAAAAAAAATTAATTCAGTGTCTCAATGGAAGGTGATGACACAAATATTGTAGCAGGCCTGTAAAGGGATGGTCATTGTCAAAACCACGGTGACTTTGACATGCAGATATAGATACAAAGAGAGGATCTGCTATCACTTCCGACGGGCTGGTTGTCAGGCTGACATTTCCCCTGCCTTAGTCAACAGCCTGTTTCTTAAGCTGTGTCACACCCGCCCCAGTTTAGGTTCAACAATGCTGTCTCTCCATTCCAGCAGCTGTTTGGTATTGTCATTTTGCTGAAGAACACTTTAGATGATGTATCACATGCTTGCCCAAGGAGTTTTTCCTACTAGTTTCTCTCACTCGCAGGGAGCCCTTGTTGAATCTTTTGCCACGTTTTGTTTGAGAAGGTGTTGAAACTCATTGTAGTTGGCATCATCCCCACTCAAGGTCAGTGCCAAGCTTGGTGCTGGTGCCAGTGGTCTGTTGTGCCTGGCATGGTTACACTGCTCCTCTGAAGGACATTAGCTGAGTCAACAATAGCATGTTTCCGTCACCGTTGCTACATTAAAACTGGAAATTTTGCTGGAAAAGTAATGTTGGTAGGTTAGGTTTGGTTTTGTCTTTCTTGTTCCTAGCCAGCATAGCAATGCCAGAAAAAGACTCTGATGGAGCATTAGCACTCAGCATTAGCCTGTGAATGCAGCTGATCAGTCCTTCAACCTGGTGAGCATCAGGTTCTACCCAGAGTCCCAAGGAGAGAAACCATAGTGCTGTTCTGTGGCTGTGAAAACTGCAGATCCCAGCTGGGAGCAACTTCCTGCTCTCACCTCTTCTGAGCAGAGCAGACTTGAGGGGTCCAATGTAAACTCTGCTGCCTTGTTCTGTGTCTCCTCTTCTGAAGTACTGCAAATAGCAGCAGGGCACTCTTGCCATGAAAAGCTGAAGGTGGTTCTTGAACCACTGCTCTCTTAGCGGTTTGACCCAAGCTGGACTTGGTCCATGTCCTTTCCAACCTGTCCCTCACTGAAGTGTAGATTCATATTCAGAACTTAATAACTGATTTCATCAACATGATTTGTTCTCAATCTTATACTTGCTCAGTGGCAGTGAAGTCAGGGGAGTTAACTGTGGGAAAAACAACAGTAGTAAAGAGCAGGGCTGGTGTTTGGACGCCCTGACCTCTTCCACTTCTCTTTCCATGTAGCTAGGAATTGTTTTCACTATGCAAGAGCATCAAGGTAAAAGCTCATGAGGCTGTGCGTTGATATGATTCAGTACTTGGGGAACTGTCCTGCAGTACCATAACCCAGTTGGGGTTGCAGGTTTACAGCTCAGGAATTCCTTCCCTTCGTGGTTTTAAGAACCTTCCCATTATTATCTATTTTTCTGTGGTTTTCTAGACTGTGATTGACTATGATAATATTGCAGTACAAATTAAATTCTGCTTCCAGTGATTTTTCCTAGATCTCATTTGCTGCTTTCCTGCACAGGTTATGAAGTGTCACAACTCAGGAGTACCAATTATTAGTTTCTTCATTTAATGGGTAGTTTTAATGTTCTAGGAGAACCTGTTTCTTAACTTAATGATAGTATTTTTAGGCTGTTGCATAGCATTTACCTAGTTACTTTTTGTTCTTTGCTCTTTGAATGTGTCTAGTTATACTGTTCTGGCATTGTTGCAAATACAGTTCTATAATCTAAGAAAAGTAAACACTTTTGATTTCATGGATAGTTTGAACTGTCTTTTTTTTTCTTGTGTTTAGTCCCAATTATAGAACATGTCTAGTGACACTTCACTATTGGCAAAGCTTCCATAAATTCAAAAGTTTTGTAAGGTTATAGTCCATGAAATATGCTGTTAGGAAAATATTTTATGTGTGTCAGTATGTTTAAGATTCCTTTACTGACATTCTGCTTTCAAAAGATTTTATCTGGCAGTACCATTCACTCTGGTTACTTGTAGACATTTAAGCCCTGGTCATGCAAAGCACATTTGCCACTCCTGTCTTTTAAGGGCTTGTTTCCAAGTGTGGGGTTCATAAATCAGCTAAGCATAGAAGCCAGGTTAAGGAGAGGCTGGGCACTGAGTGCTTTCCACCTGTTCTGCCAAAGTTGCAAATCTTTGTCTTAAGTAGAGGTGCTATTATTCCACCCATATGTCACATGTATGTTTTCTAGGGGTGTAGACTTAGTTACCTTTGAGATGCCAAACATGATTTCTTCCCCTCACCTCCCCCCTGCCCAAGGCTGTTACACAGATCAGGGTAACCTGTTCTGTCCATCTTCTCAGGCTGTGACTGGGCCTGGCTTTGAGGGGCAGGAGGCAGGCTTCAATCTGATCCTGTTTCATCTTCTAATTTTTTTTTTCTTCTTGGAAATTGCTGTTTTGCCCTGTGTCCCAGCTCAATTCACAAAGGAAGCCAATTTTATTCATGTATTGTATGGGGTTTGCTGACACACTGAACAGTGAATGAAGC
Organism: Agelaius phoeniceus; assembly: GCF_051311805.1. NCBI lineage: Eukaryota > Metazoa > Chordata > Aves > Passeriformes > Icteridae > Agelaius > Agelaius phoeniceus. The sequence goes on along the minus strand of NC_135273.1, from coordinate 9,076,277 downwards.
TATGTGGCTGAAGCAGCTTCCACTCATGGCTGTTCATCTGCCTTTCTTTGGGAAGTCAGTGCAACCACTGTGGTGAGAGCTGAATGGGATGTGCATTTGCTCCTCCACCACTGTTTATAATCTGCTATATTAATGTAGCCTGACATTGGTTTAATTTACAGTATAGTACTGGGTTGTAAACTGCAGCTGTTCACAAATAGATTCATTTCCCATTCAGGCACCTCTCCAGTGAAGGCAATATCCTCCAGGAGCCCAGCAGGGCACAGCTTCAGTCAGTCCAGTGTAGTCTCATGTGTCAGCACTCTCTGTCCATCCCAGCCCCTTGGTGACTGGGTTTTGCTGGCCACTCAGAAGATCAAACAATAAAACCTTGGGCTGGAGCTCACACTAGACCATAAGGTAAATAAGTGCTTATGAGTTATGGGCTCACATGGAGGCAGTCTTCAGTAGCTTTTCCTCATTTTAGTGGCTAGGGTAACTCAGTAGAATAGAGCTTTTGGTCATTTACAGTCAAACCAATTACTTCATTTAGGAGACAAGGCATTACATCTACACAGTAGCTTCTCTTCAGTGAAAAAGTCATTGCTATTTAGATGTTATCTAGATTTCCTGCATGAGAGCTGGAATAGAGCCAAACATTACATGACTCCAGAAAAAAATATTGCTTAAAATTTTTCTTGGCTTATGAGAGGATGATTTACTTTTTACGAGGTGTCGAGGAAAAGGGAGGAACTATGTGACAGAGAAAGAGACACAAATTTTTGTATTGGGAGTATCTGAGGAAAGTCTTACAGGAGAGGTTTTTAAATTATTGCTTTTTTAATCTGAAGTGTATTTCACTATGTTTCCATATTTACCAAGCTGTACTAAAGGAACATCAATATATACATGAATATAGTGATGCTAGATTGTATCTAGCAGCTCTGTAAAATCTACAAATTACCCTTGAAATTTTATGTATACTGTGTTTCTACCCCTGACTGCTATGTCCGTTTTGAACATTGGGCTAATTTGCTGTCTCCATTGTTGTCTCATCTCCATTTGGGATTGAGATTCCCTGGGAAGGGAGAAGGTGCTAACAGTACAGACTGAGTGACAAGCTGGCTCCTTTTCAAAAGATGCTTCATATCACAATAGGATGGGAGCAGCTTTTGAAATCCCACTCATTTTGGCTTCTTGACACAGGCTTGGGGTCTGCAACAATGAAATATCCCCTGAGAAAGAACAAAAGGCCAGTTGCTTTAGCACAACCCTTTAAAATATAATTTTGGAGAATGTGCAGAGAGCTTGGACAGGGGAGAGCAAGCAAGGCAATCTTTCCTAAGAGAGGTTGCTTTTTTACTGCAAGTGACCCCGAAAGAAAGAGGCTTCCTGCATAAGAGAAGAATCCGTGATCCGCAGAGTTATGTGGAGAAGGAGTGTGTGCAGTCCCATCTTAGAGAAATCCAGTCTGAGCCTGGGGAGCAGCACAACACAGGGCATCACTGACATGCTAAAGGCTGTCCCCATTCTAACATCTGTTCCCATGCATTCCTTGTGTATTCACAGTGGTAGTGCAAATCAGACACAAAAATGTGGGTGCATTTGCTGTAGGTCTTCCCGTGGCCCTGCAGAGTGAAGCACCATAAACTGCTGATCAGCTGGGAGTTCTGGGCACTGGGGAGCACTGAGGGAGATCTGGTATCCCAATGGTGGCCCAGGGCCAAGAGCCCCTATGCCTTTTGGTCCTGTTGTGTGAGGACCACACTGGGTGCAGTCTGACAATCTATTGTAGCTTAATCTGTAGCATGATTAAAAGTAATATGCACTTGTAATGCATAGTGGAAATCATCAGAATTATTGTTACCAGGATTGTGACATGTGCAAGCCCCTTGGTTCTAAAGTACCAGTTGTAGTTAATTTCTTTATTTTACTTTAAATACCATTAATGGCCAGCAGAAAACTGGATTGTGCCATGTAGCAATAAAACACCAGACTGGAATATGTAATCTGGCTGGACTTCATTCTCTTTCTCTCCACTATATGAAAAGTGTTTTCTACTACTTTTTTTTCCCCTGGTTTTTGAAGTGAAGGTGACAATTCTCACAGTATTGGGAGACATTTAATTTGAAATCTGTAAATGAAAGGTATCTTTGGGTACTTCAGTTGTCATTAGTAGCATATCACTTCTGTATGAGATGATTAAAAACAAGTCAAGCTATCAAATACATATAATTTAAAAATAGACACATTTTTAGAATACCAGCCATTTTTCTAGGTCATAAAAAGGCAGAGTGTTTCAGGTGATGTTATCAAGTTCAGAAATACCTTATCTGAGAGAGAAGATTCAAAAGGTACCACTTCATGCCTATTGTTTTAGCAGAAGCTAACAAGAACAGTGTTGGTTAAAGAAAGCTGTTTCATATTGGGATAGTTATAAAAAACAGCCTCTAAGAAGCCCCATGTAAAAGTTCAATTTTTGTTTTCTGTTAAATCAGGTGGAATGGCCTGTCATGGGAAAATAACTGAGAGTTTTTGAGACCCTCAAGTTGTGGAGGATGGATATTCTACCTTGAATTTTAGAGGATGTAGCTAGATAAAAGTAACAGCCTCCAATGAGTTTCTTGGACTTCTGTAGAGTGGCTTCTTCTGTAATCCAGGGCAATTCTGAATTTATTGTAGTTTGTTCATAGCAATGAGTATAAAGATACTTTTACATTGCATTCTAGTACCTTTCTAAAGGTTCTTGTTTGCAATCACAAAGTCCAGAGGCCCTATAATTTGGAGAAATTGATAATTGTGATTGTCTGATAGCAGGTCCTGAGTTTTTAATTCTTAATGTTTGGGTTTTTACCTTAAAACTTGTATCACTGCTGTTGTGAAAATTTCATGGCTTAGGAATCGTTACAAATCCATTTTTAATTTGCTTTTTTTTTTGTGACCAAAAAACGGGTGGAAAGCTGGTGATTTTGTACAAATTTTTATGATGCTACTAAAAGCTAAGTGAAAAATGGTATGTTTTTTTTCCAAGTAGGAAATTCATGTTCCTTTGTGGTTGCTATTTACCAGTTGCCTTTCATTTTGCTGGTCCATGCATGGTTTACTCTTGGTTTTAAGCTGCAGTGTTTACCTACATGACAGGGCAAAGGCAAGTGGAAACTATTGCATTTAGCCAGTGACTATCCAAACAGCAAGAATGTAAACCACTGGCATACTCTGAGTAGTCAGAACCACAAAGGCAGGTAAAAGCCAGTTAAAATTTGACACTTGGCCACATGGTGAATTTTTGAGAACCCCAGCTGTCTGAGGTGTGAGAACATCTGTGATTGTCAACAGTTCATTAGAAAATTACTGGCAATAAAAAAATGCCAGCCCCCCTTCTTCCTGAAAGCAATTTGATTCCTGATGGTCTGCCTGTCCTCAGTATCGTTTTACTCTATTCACAGAGAGACAAATTTTGCAACAAATTTTTCTTTTGTGTGTCCCTGGTGGTGCAATGATCTAACATCATTATTCACTCCTTACTTATACCAGATTTGAATATGCCATTGTTTCTTGAACAATAAAAACATCATTTGCCTAGCAGTCATCACATACATTAAATCTTTGCCATATGTGTATTACATTCCTGTGTCGTATTCCTTGGACAGAGCCTGGGTAAATTCCTTTGGCTCGAGTTTTGACATGATGGCTGTAATAACAGAGAAAGCTCCCATTAATAACTGGTCAGAGCACTCAGTTAATACTTTATCAGAACCCCTTGCAGTGTTTGGGTGATATCAATCTCTAGTGTGGGATTGCCTGGCAGTTTGCACATTAGAGCAAAAATATGCTGAAGTCAGGAGCAATCAACCTTTTATACACTTAGAGAAACAAGAAAAAGGATGGCATGCCTGATCAGACCTGTCTGTGCAGGGGACCTAAACCAGGCTGTAAATCTGGCTGTAGGATCTTCTTGAGATTTGCGGGTCTGTTGCTGCTTGGATTCTTCTTCTCTTTGAGTATTTGGCTGCCTGCAACAGGATTTCCATTGCTAACATTGTCTCTGTGCCACATAGCAGTGGGGGTTGGAGAACTACTACTTAATGTTTCTTTCTCACATGTTTTTGCAGCTCCCCCTTATTTTTTTTCTTGTATTTGGCTATAGACCTGAGGGTGAGATCACACATGTATAGAATGAGAACTGTAGAAACACATTACGCTGCCGTATTTGGTGCCAGCATTTGCAAGTGCCAAATTGCTTTTTGAGTTTGCAGTATCACATGTTGGAGACGTCACAGGCTACTACTATTCATTGATATTTACTCCTTTCAGCACTTGTGTAATACCCTTTTTGCTACAGGATGCTGATGCACTGACCTATGGTATAAAAACAATATAGCGCTTCTGATCCAGGGGTTCTGAGTTTGCAGACTTCTCTGTTAGACATTTGAAATGAGCCAGTTATAAAAGAAGAGATAGTTTAACCATGACACTTGTTCATTGTTTTTGTCCTCAGCAGTTCTGTATAGACTCTCTTCATAATTAAGGGCTTTACTGAGTAAAGAAGATTCCCAGCAGTCACCCTGGAATTGGATTAACGGCACAAGAAACTCCCCCTTGCTAACCACATGTTCAGTCCCTTTCTGTCTTCCCATATACAAGCCCTTCTTCAATTTGTTGAAATGAATTGCTGTAATTTGGCTCTGTAGACTCAAAGAAATCAAGCCAGGCTTTATTTAGAAGTATAGTGGTGCATAGAGTCTCCATCTGAAATTGGGGCCATGTTGTACAAATTACTGTATAAACACAAATTAAGAGAAATTCTCTGTGCTGATGAGTTAATAATCTTGGTTGTCAAGACAAAGAATGGGAGAAGGGAGTAGTGTTATCTTTCCCATGTGCTGCAGATGCACAGACTGTTACCTACCAAAGGTGGTGCAGGGGATGTGTTATAACATTTAGAAGTGAACCTGCATTTCTCATATCTGAATATTCTACCTGAATTACAAGGCTGACTTCTGCCTTGTCAGCAAACTCTACAATTGTTTGAGGTCGATGCTGTGCCAGGAAGGCAATGTAGCTAATGTTAAACAGAACTGCAGTTCTCTTTACCTGCAGATCTGTGAAAATAAGTAAATTTTGTCTTCCTGAATTACAAACTGCATCCTTTCTAAGGCTATATAAAAGAAGGGAACATTTTACTACATCCATGTTTTAAAGCTGCTGTCTGGTTCAACATATCCCAGCAGTCTCCATTCATTTCTCAATCTTTTTGATAATGGTATAAATATCTTTGCACAAGTCATGCTGCACACCTTGGTTGTATTCATTGTCTTTTGGGAAAAGATTTTTCTTTCTTTAGGCTCAACTGAATCTGCCATTTTCTTGTAATGTGATTTATTTTTTTGAGTATCCTCTTTAGTGGCTATCTTGGATGTGAAGAAATGGCTAAGAGGCTCAGTAGGTGTAGGATATTGGCAGATGCACCCCAAGGAAAATAGCTGTGGTGTATATTACCATCTCTTTGCTATCCATCCCATCCATCTGCCTGAGGCTGCCAACCCTACAGAAACTCGACAAAATCGAATGGGAGGGGATTCATTTCAGTCGTTTCAGTGTAAAGAACAGTGCCTTAAATCAAACTAACCTTTGTTGGTGAAATAAGCTGAACAGCCAACTTTGCACCAACCAACTGTTCTGTGGCATCAGCTCTGCTGAGGGGGCAGAAATGTCATGCAAAGGGGAAGCACCCAAGGGCTGGGACAGTGCTGCCAAAAGGCAGCTCAGAGAAACCTGTGGCAGAGCCCTCAGAGCATCACCAGAAGGAAAATCTGTGTGAAAGCTCTGCAGTGATTGTCACGGCCCCCTTCATGGCCATGGTTACATCACAGGGCACCTGGGTCGGTAGGGGTCACATCAGAGCTTGTCCTCTCTGGCACCACGGGGATTCCAGCTGGATCACTGACAATGGGGAGGAGGGGAAAGTCTGGAGTGTGGATGAGCCCTATGTGCATGGGGGTGAGGGCACCAGGCTGAATTTCCACCCTGAAAACTCCATCAGGGGTTGGGGTGCCCCACAAGGTCAGGTGTGGGGTGATCTCTGATAGCCAGCACAGCTCCTCCTCCTCCTCCTCCTGGAGCTGTTTGAAGGCTTGCAGTGGGGAAGAGTTTCTTAGAGAGCACTTGCCATCATTGCATGGGTTTGGACATGAATTTGATCTCAGAAGCTGTGTGGTGTCTAGAGAGGCTACTTGGAACAGAGGGTGGACAGAGTTAAAGGAATAAAGTAGGTATTTATTGAAAGGCCTTTAAAGGATACATCCTGGGTGGTACAAGAGCCTGGCTGTGGCTCTACTTAAGATGGACTTAAGATGGATGACCAGTTGTGAGTTTTCACTCTTTTATAAGTTTTGATCCATTTACATATTGGGGTTAATTGTCTAATTACAGCTCATGAACTCTAATTCAGGTTATGAAATCCCATCCTCCTAGATTGCTCTCCTCAGTTTGCCACTGTTTATACATTTTGGGCCCAAAGATGCAACTGTGTCCTTGGTTCTCAGGCTGGAAAAGAATTGTTTTGTCTAAACTGTGAAAAGAACTTGCTAATCCTTTCTATGAATGAAGTTCAGAGTTATACACTAAGGCAGTACAGAATCTGGAAAATATGAAAGCTAAAACTTAAGGTATCATGTGCACATCTTGTGCTGTGATTTCTATCATAATGGTAATTAATAGGGTGGGGTCTCAAGATAGAGATGATTTCCTGTAATGAAAGTATTCTAAAATGTTAATTTTTTTCTGTGAGATCTGTGGGATTTGCAGGTCAGAAAAGACTGTTGATGGGTTTTGTACGCTGTCTATATCATTTATAAATTGATACCTTTCGAAAAAAATCTAATTTCCATATTTAGGGGGTTTTTGTCATGAAAAATAATGACAGTGTGAAGGTGGCTCTTTAAATACCTCACAAAAGGACACAATAGTGCTTCCCATGCTTGGGCAATGTATTTTTTTTTTACTTTCTTGGTAACAGTGGGGAAAGGAAGAGGAAATTGGAGAGACATTAAAAAATGTCAATTCTAGTTCAAAAGTTACACAAGCAAACACTCTTGACCAAGGTGTTGAATTATAAAGTTTGATATTCCATAAAGCTAAATAGTCGGAAGTAATGCTGCCAATAACAGACATTCATTTATTTACTCAGGGTGCCCATTGTTAACACTAATAATACATTTCAACATATTGAAATTGCAAGATAATTCTTTTGTGACTTTTATGCTGGATGATATTGTTATTTAAATGAACCTGCAGACCACACTGTAATGAAGAAATGCATGTTTTGCTTAACAGTTATCAACCAGCATTCTGGCAAAATGAGAATTTCTACCTCCATTCATCCTGAGGCGAAGCTGGGGGTCACTGTTTTCAATATGGACCTTTTAAAATCCTTTCAGCAGTGAATAATTATAAGCCACAGCCTCTGAAATTACCTGTTTTCACTGTAGGGAAGAAGAAACTTTTATCTTTTGTAATGAAGTACACTTGCTCATTCAAAGTTTGTAAGACTTCCTTAAAATGGCAGTTGCATTGGGCTGATTTTGTATTAGGTGAAGTAGTAAAAGAAATGGATTTTTAAATATACGGATACCCTTGTTTATTCAGTTTTAACTTTCTTGAATTTTGGATCCATCTTGTCAAATAATGCAGATGGAAAAAATGTGTTGAGCTCTTGTGTAAATAACCTTATCTGTACAAATTGCTGTTTACTAAAACAAATGTTACTTCATTTGCAGTTTCAAATTCATTTTGCACTTTCATTTGAAGATTGGGGTTTGAAACTGTTTTGGTCATGCTCATTTTTCTATATTAAGTTTTAGAAAAAGATTTTCTTTTTTATAGTTCAAAACTATGCAGAAGATAGGGATTGGAAATATGGCTTGCAGCAATGGGCTTTGGACTTCTTGCTTTGTTCTTAAAAACAAACAGGTTGGCAGTATTCATTGGTGTAAACTAACAGAAAAGTCATTATCTGGGGAGTAATTTTAAAAAAATGCTATACAATAATTTGTTAATTATTGCCAGAAAAAAAGCATGCAGATTTACTTCTGAAAATGCGTGTTCCGGTTAATGAAAAACATTACCCTGCAGCCTCTGTGGGATTTTTTTCCACTTGTAAAAGTTGGGTTTTTTTAAAAAGGAAGAAACCGATCCCATACTTTCCTAAATGGGCTTTCTAGGCAAGGGCAAATTCAAACCTCACCCTCAGACAATAAGCAAGCATGAAGTTAAAGGCTGGGATTTTTGCTTTTGAATGCTGCATATTTATTTCTAGAGTAAAAATACTAATTTATTTTCTTAACTAAATGACAGATTGAAAATTGCATTGATTGGTTTAATCAAAGATGTTTTCCTATACTTTGAATGACTCAGAGGCTTGATTTGACCACTCAGGGAAGTCTTCTTCTTTGCCCTGTTCAGCACCAACCCACTTCATCTGGAAAATAACACCTGGCTTTTTAAAAAAGATCATTTCACTGTAGCTAAAAATTTTAATCCTTCCTGTGAGGCTGTTGAGACTGAGTGATGCTGCTCTGTTATTTGTCCAACAGGGTGGGGAGGAGGTAGTGGAAATAGCATCCTTGTAGAGATAGATGATGTTGCTATTGAAGTAAAGCTGGTTTAACCCCCTGCTTGTAGTAACTGTGTTCATGGATGGGTAACCAGGTAGGTTGTAGCTGTATATGTCTATCACCCAACTTCTTAAATGTTTAGTAGAATTTGGCCTGTGTATTAGTCATACTTAAATATGGGCCATATGTCCAATACTCTGAGAGGCTGACCCATATTTCATTCTACTGTTTAGTAAACTTTCTGTCTTCTGTTCATGTACTCAGGCTCCCAAGCTATGGTAACACACACAACTGGGTGCCTAGAGGAGCAAACATAATCCTTGCTGTAGATCCAGCAGTGTTTTTGTGCTATGAAGTAGCCAGGACCAGGACCCTTAAGCAGCATTCAAACACAGAGCAGAATTGCCCCCTCCAGAGAATTTACATCCAGATGGCTGAGGCATATAAAGATGTTTTCTCAGGGTAACAAGTTGCCTCATGTCAGCTGACAAGAATATGCATTCTCAGCAAAGGCAGGGTAATTCAAGCTGATTTAGCCCTTTCTCCTCTGATAAATTTTAAAGCCAATGACAGGAGACAACAGGTGGGTATAAGCAGATGGGGAAGCATGAGGAGTGAATAAGAAGGTCGGCTTCATAGGTAGTGGGCTCAATATTGCAGCAGCACAACCATTGTCAAGCTTTTTTTCTGGCAGCAGAGTTAAGAGGAGGTTTGAGAGGGGATTTGAAGGAGGATAACGAGGCAGCTTTGTGGACATGAACAAGGAGCTCTACCCAAGCATGGGGGCAGCAGGGGAGAAAGCACAAAGATCCTTGCTTGAAAAGGTAACAAATGGGTGATGGAGCCTACTGTCAGGGGCTGACTGGAGGTGGGAGCTCTCCCCTCTGGAATAAATGAATGAGAATAGGTTGGGAGGGGATTAGGCTGAGAATGCTTTGAAAGAAAAATCAAGTAGATTATGTTTATATAACAGAAAAAGGGAAACCATAGCAAAGAGGAGTAACAATGGTCAAAATTCTTCAAGCTTTTCCAAAGCTGCTCTTTCAATAAGCAGAAGGAAGAGGTGCATTGTAAGGATGGCTTTGTATGCATCCCCATCATAACCAGCTTCTCACAATTGCTTTCTGAAATTCAGGAATTATCACTAGAAATTTTCTAAGCCTGGCATCTGCCTTTGAGCTGAACAGTTATATTGCCTGAGACCCAAGAATTTTCTTGTTCTTTATTATAAGGAAATAGGACAAAAGTATACTTTTCTGCTACAGAGAAAAAAAATGGCCACTGGCCTCTTTATTTGTGTTTTGGGGTTTTTTTTTAAATCAGTACAAGAATGGCACAAGAATCCTTGCTTTTTTGATTTATCATATTTACTTAAAATTCAGCCAAACAGATTTCTCAGTCTGTTAAAAACACTGGGTTTGTTATGTCCTCAGTTGTGCAGTTTTCATTACTTTCTTCTGAAAAATATTGCTGTATTTTTTAAAAGGGTGTTTACAACCAGGCAGTCTTATAGCAAAGCACATATCTGTCCTTAGGCAACCATATTCCTCAAAATCTGGGAAAAAGCCCCAACTGAGTTATACTGTATTCTTATATGAACCATCTGTTGTGGATGGAGAGGCTGGAACAGATGATCTGGACTGGCCTGTTGGTGCAGCAGGAGCATAACTCTGTCCTGCCCTGTGCTGGGGACGTGTCACTGGTGCATCCATCTTTCTTGGGCTCCTGTGGCCATTGCCAGCTTATGGCCAAATTGCTGTGCTGAAGGTCATCCTTCAAGTCTTTTGTTTTTGTCTCCTGCACAGAAGACACATCTGCAGTTTGTTAGGGAGAGAAAATAGAAAAGGTTGGTGTCAATGCCACTGAATGGATGAATTGAGCAGTGAGTAGTAAACTGTGTCTGGATGTTTTAACATCAGGGTGGCCTTATTACTATACATACTTACAGAGGATTTTATAATCAATTACAAAGATGTATGATGGTTTTGACATGTGGCATATATACAAGGGTGCACTAATCACTGATTTAATAGAACACTTAGCCCTGTTGTGAACACTGTCATTATTTTAACACAAAAATCATATTAAACCAGCTACCAGCTATAATTTTGGAAATTGGTGGAATATTCCTATAAAGAAGCACAAAAGACTGTAAAGATTGAATAAGTTCATTGTCTTAGTGGCCAGTTGGAGAGGGGGAGGTCATCCTCTTTAATTTTTTCTTCTTTTAAAAATACTTTGTGGTTCAGCAGCATAGACACTGCATATCTTTGTATCCCCGCACAGTCACTATGTTAATAGCTGTTTGCTAGCCATGGTCAGTTAATTTGAAAAAGCTGGCACAGTGGTATTATAGGTCGCAATTGATTATTCTTGAATCAAATGTAGTATTGTTGCTTCAAACTAAACCCCCACCCATGACAAAATTCATTGTAGCTCTTTAATTTATAATGGTGTTTGATAGGATGAACCTGAAATGATGTGAAAGAAGATTCAGTTTCCTTAACAGTTTCCCAAGCCATGCATGATCCTGTTCCTGCTTTGCTCTTGCTACACATAAAGACTCATTAAGGGGTTACTGTTGGTTCAAAAATCCAACACTTGGTTTTGTTGTAAATATGAAAATTGTTTATAAAATGTTCACTGACGCGTTGGACGGGGGTGTGCGCCTAGAATATATTTCTCCCCTGAGTGCCTGTTATATACATTTCTATAATGCACATAAATGCAAGGGAGTCAATCTCAAACATGTTTTATTCAATGTGATGAGGTTGCACAAGAGCTCCAGGCCCATCTTTGGCTCAGTCCCTGGAATCCTGTCAGTGCAATGGAGGGTAACCAGGCCCTCAATATGGCAATAGCTCTCCTACTCCAGGTGTTGCCTGGTGTGCCAAGCAGCTTCACTTCCCAACCAGGACCTCTGTTACTCTTTTCAGCCTGGAAGGGAGAGTTTGAGGGGAGCTTGAGAGCTTGAGGAACAATTTCTAACTGCTAGAATAAAACACTGCATTGGAACACATCTGTTTCCCCACACCTGTGGCTGGGATTTGTTCTGGCTTTTGGTCTGGTGAGAGCACTGGATTTGAGAGATGACCTGCCCAATATTCAATTCTCATTTTCAGAAAGTCCTGAGTACTGCGGATGCTCTCTGATACGTGGGTACATGTACAGATGAGAGTGGTAACACTTTAGCGAGGATAAGGAGAGATTTTTAGACAAAAAAAAAATCCATCCCCCCCAAAAAAACCTATCTACAACACTGCCATTTTTCTCTTTTTTACTACATTTGACAAAGAGTTTCTGGTCAAAAGGAGAGTGAAAGAGATATATACATACCTAGCATCCATTGCCCTTTTCTCATCCATCCAAATGGTCATGTGGCTGTTTCTGGAGGAGCTCTGGGGGAGGATCAAAATTCCTGCTTCAATGAGTAACTATAATTTGGAAATGAATGATTACAATAGGAGAAACAGAGACACCTTCCCTGGAAGGGTCAGTAGACAGAAGCTTAAGCTCATGTGTGAAGTGTGAGCATTCAGTCTGAACTGGAAACAGGATCTTGGATCTATCAGATCACAGGAGAGCACAATAAATATGGAGCTGTTGCCTTTTCTAGAGTAGGATGAGTGTCTGCCCATTTCCCTCCTGGTTAATCATATAAAAACAATTGGTTTTTAAGGTGATGCAGGCTTGGAAAACCTTTGAAGGTTAGGAAAATGGATTTACATGCATTGCCAGGTGTGAACTTTAGAGAAGGATTCTGTGCATCTGGGCACAGGATATTGTTTGCCATGGACTCAAAAGCTAGCAGATGCCTTTCCTGTTTAGCACATGAAGCAGCAGAGACAGTCCTGTCCCAGGACTTAAACAGCTGTAAGAAGCAAAATGTACACCATTTCAGCTCCTGGTGATTGCATCCTACACACACATAACTGGCAAGTATTATGAAAAAGAACAAATATCAGTTCCTCTGGCCAGTGAGAAAATTCTCTAATGGTGAAGATTTCTGAAAACAAATGGATTTCTTCCATGAGGTATTTAGAATGAAGAATGTGATAAGTTATAGTCAGTCATTAGCATTTGTTGAACATTCTACTTATTATTAGTGTTTCGTGTACTTCTGGTTCAAACTTTTAATGGAAAAAGAGTGGAATAAATGGGGTAACACTAACCAGATGGTCCTGTATGTGGAATTTCTAAAGCTTTTTGTGTACTTTATGTTGAAGATAACAAATCACACAGGTCAACAGCTAGTGTCAGCTAGTGAGAAATGATTGTACATTTTAAGGAAGCAAAGCTCTTGAGGTCTTACTTGCATTGGTGTCAGGGATTCAATTTTGCAATTTTCACCTGGAAATGAAGATGCTTCCAAGTGAGGCATACTGCAGAAGAAATGTTTAAACAGGCATTTGTTTAGATTCCAAAAACTAGGTTATCTTAGACACATTTAGGTTCAGGACATCTCCTCCTTGCTTTTTGTTTAATTATGTTTCTATTTTATCTTTGGCATCTGCAGAGGATAAAATATAGGAATAATTAGGAATAGAGCTAGCTGATAAAAAATTAAGACTCTGCAATATTGTTTCTTTATATGCTGTTCTTAAACTTTAAAAAATCAGAAAGAAAATCTGATATGTTTTGCTTTTTGATAGCTAGCTTCGTATGTTTTAACATTCTGAGAGTCTTACACTTGCTAAGAATATCTTCTGATCTGTGGCATATCTAAGTCATCCATCCCTATAGTGTTTTGCCTGGTCACTGTAGTCCTGCTGAAGTATTTTGACACAGAATTTCATCCAAATAAATAAATAGTGTATGATGGTGCCATCTATAGCCCAGACAGCTCAAGGGATTAGTAATTAGTTATATAGCCTTTTGCTTAGGGATTGTTACTTAAGATCAGACTCAGAATGTCACTTCTAGCCACAGGCTTGGCAAGTTGAAACAGTGGTTTCTTTCTGATCCTTGTCAATGAGGTAATGTCTAAGTCATCTGGGGCAAAGTAGAAGTAGAAACTGAATTATAATTTCCAGAATTGATTTCTCAAACTCATTTTTATGTAAAGGCAACAGGCAATAGTTTTTAACCTCTGTCTACCTGTTCCATGAGTAGAAGAGAGAACTTCCAGATACCAGGAGACTTTCACTGGCATTACCTCCTCAGAAGGAGACAAGTGTGACATAGTTTCAAGTATATTTGCCAAAGGTTGTTGCATCACAGAAATCAACAGCAATAGGATGAGTAATTCAGAGGTAATGATCTTTCATAAGACACTATGCTTCCTGTAACTCAATAGATACATCTAGATAATGGTCCAGGAGCTACAAAAATAAAAATTTCCTGAAAACAGAATTGTTTACCTATGGCCAGTTTCTAGGTGGACCTCAGAGAAATGAACCACTCTGGAGATGCAGCCTTACACTTTGCAGCAGGGATTTAACATTTTGGTGTAAAGTTAAAACCTCAGCTGTAAAAAATCAACTGTGGTAGAGCTATTTTCTCTGGTTCAAATCAATCTTGATATTAGAACTTATTATATCCTGCAAAGGAGAACATATCAGATTTTCTGCCAAGGGCTGACCTTCTTTTTAAACACAGCATTCACCTTTTGAATAACTCCTCAGGCTAGGCTTGTCTCTCCTAGAAGACACTTGTCATAAGTGGCAGAAGAAGCTTCACTTTTGACACATGTAGAGTGAAGCAATGTAGAAGTTTATTCACCATGGCATCTTCCATAGATGAAACATCTCTGAGCATTTTGCAAAGCTGTACCATCTTCTGGAACCAGAGGCAGGGAACAACAAAAGAGCCATAGGCAAAGGAGGAAAGATGAGCTTCCTGGTGAAAGCAAAAGCAGATTATTGTTGAGCAAACTGAGTTTTATTAATCATCTTAACACTAGTGACTGATACAAGGCAGATGGAGAAGTGTGGGAGGATTATATGTGTTCTGTTATTTGTAATGTGGTGAGAAGTATTTATCTTTTATTTCCTCTGTTATGAAATGACCATGCACAATGCAAAAGGGTTCTCATTGCAATGGCTGCATTATCATACCTTATGTGCTGGACTTCAGATGGAAGTGTTGCTTACTGTCAAGAGGTAACTCACTGTCATTGAGGCAGGGAATCTACATTGTATTTATTAAATCAAGGATCAGTAAACTTAGCTGAGTGATACTTTTTTCCAGTTTTGTAGAAATTATAAAAGGCAAAGGAATTCTTTGTAAAACTGTTTGAAAGAGAAGTAGAAAACAGGGGTTTTTTTCTTGGATTGTTTTAGATTTTTGCATCCTATTTGACTAATGAGTTCAGAATAGTAGTAAAGATTACCTCAAGAAGGGACATGTTCTCTTACGTAACATCCATTCATGAACAGTATTTTCTGTAGTGCACTTATATCTTTGTATTTATGCTTTAGTTCACGTGTGAAAACTTGTGCAAAAGTGTATCCCTAAAGGTGTTCAATTTTTGCTTATTATGTTAGATATGCAGTTCTCTCCATTGTTATATCCTATTTTGAAATGTTTCCTTGAAGCAAGTATAAAAACAGGGCCAGAAATGCTCTATTCAGTTTCTAAAATGCCTCAGTAAATGCCTGTCACAGTTATCTTGTGTGGTAGACTGGAGCTGAAAGAATCATTACTGCAGGTGCTCAGCACCTCAGCTATGGACCTGGAAGTGGTGGAACAGGGAACAAGTTTACTGTATAGTTAAAGTAAAAACACAGTGTTTTTTAGTTCACTAATTCAGTTAGAATAATTTTACAAAGTGCTATAATGTTTTGAGGTACAACAGTAAAGGATCACACAGCAGACGTATTAAATTATTATTTGCCAGATATTTATTTGGTTTGATTATTAAAGGGTAGCCCACAGCCTGGAGGCTCTGCAAAACCTAGAAGTAGTGCTGTCCTCTGCTCTGAAGAGTTACTTGCACAGATGTTTCCAGATGTAGAAGCTCAATAATCCTGACTGCATGTCTCATTACTGGTCAGTAGTAAAAAATGAGATTGGGATGTTTGCAGAGTGAAATCTCTTGTGGATTTGAGCTCTGGTCTTGTGAGCACTTAACATTGTGCTCATTGTGATGCAGATGCACACTCCCAGTGAGTACTCCAAGTTGTGTACATAAATATTTTCATACATCTTAGAGATCTGGTTTGGTGAGTGCAGGCACAACATGTGTAATGCACAATCTCAGCTGCTTCCAAAGTTCTCAATCGCTGCCTGCAGACAGACTGAGCAAGCTTTAATATGAAATCTCTCCAGATTAAGTTTTTAGTATTATAAGTTTGATTTATGTGTGGGAAGAACATTTGGATGAGATCTATTGGAAGAAAATGTATCCCATCCATTAGCAAAGAATGCTGTAATTCGGAAGGGAAGATACCTGGCTCAGAACATGTGATATGACTCAGAACTGTGTCCTCGAGTCATTATGCAGACAAAAATCCCCCACATCTCGCTTCAGTGCAAGTTTTGCATGTGTAACAGCTGTCACAGTGAGACCATTAATCAGCTGAACCACCACACAGGTGGAGGATGAGAAACCACCTTCTGTGCTGGAGGTTGGATGTAAAAATTGCTTTGCACGGGGTCCGTCTGTCTGTGCTGCTGTAGCTGCAGCAATGCAAATCTCTGGTGTAGATCTCTTTCACTGCTGGCATAGGATGTTTTTGTACAGTTTCCTCTTTAAAGAAAGAAGGAAAAATATAGACTGTAGTTAAATGCTAGTGAGACCATGATTTTGCTCTAAGCTGTATTTCTGAAGTTAAAACTATTGCAATAAGACACACCTATTTTATTTTACTTGATATATTAGTACACTATGAACTCAAATCAATTGTATACAGTTAGATAAATGGGCGGTTTACTTTTGATTATGTGTGTTGAAGTATCCCAGGTTATTTTGCTAAATTATGTCATTTATTATCTCCTGCTGTGATAATGACAGTTTGTGAAAAACAGAGATTTTTTTCTTTCTGTCCTGTCCATATCCAAACAAACAAACATAAAAAAACCCAAAACCCCGATCAGAATATGCACATCCCTTGAAACAGAGACACTTTCCACCTCCTCTCCATTTGCATCATGAGATATGGCAAAACATCAAATGATACAAAGATGTGCAAAATGACAATAAATGAAAGATAAATTAGAAGAATTTTTATAGACTTTCCTATTCAATTTGGATGATAAGAATTTAGTCTTAATTTCTGACATACTCATTTTATCAGCTAAATTTCCTAATTTGTATTATTACAGATAATTACCAACGTATATTTATTTTTAAAACTTTATTTGTTCAATTAGAAGGTAGATTTCAGCCTTCATCTTTGTAGGTAGCTGATCCAAGACAGTTTTATGTAAATGGCTTAATTAATTGCTACCTTTCAGTTTCAGCAGCAACTTACAAAGGAAGTAATCCTTTTCGAGTGGCATAAGATGTTTAAAAACAGCAAAAAACCCACAATACTTTTCTCAGACACCTTGGCGCACAATTATAAGTTATTTGACAGAAGTAAATGTAATAAACTGCAAGGCTTCTTCCCAAATTATGTCTTTTCCATGTAATTAAAATAGCATCAACCTTAAGTGCAGTGGCTCTGTAGTCTTCAAATCTACATTATTAAAAGACTTAATTATGCAGAATTACAAAACTTTTTTGTAAATGGTTCAACGTGTTGGTGGTAAAGATGTGATCTGTGTGGCCTACTTATTAAGTTTACACTCTCTCTCAAGCAATTAGCTGTTTCCAAGTGTTTGGTGCCTTGCTTTCCCTTCCAGGCTATCCTTGGAAAATGCTGCCATGCAGTGCTTTTAGAGGATGTGGTGACAGGGCTTGCCTGGATTGCAGCTGCAAACTGTCCTGACCCATAGTCCTGAATGAGAAAAGGGAGTTTGGGGTATTCTCTCTCCTCCTGGCAGCCCCAAGGCCTATTTGTTGTGGATACTGGGCTTTCAAGCAGTGTTTTCCCCAGCTGCATCCCGTTCTCCCAAAGCAAGGGGCACTCCATAGTGGAAGTAGTCTGTAAAACCCAAAGAGGATTGTTGAGATCCCAAATGTCATGGTAAATGCCTCGTGTCTGCACGTTTGCATGGTACTGCATGGACCCCTTTCTTAGTGTTATGCTTTTGCTTCATGAGAATAGTGGGAGGAAATAATACACAATCCTTTTAAAAAGAGCCAATTCTTCATGTCACTAATAAGGGAAATCAAAAAATACTCACTGTGTCTGCTTATCTTGTCTGCTGCTTGCTATTATCCTTGTTTCTGAACTTCATACCAAACTGGAGATCCTGGGGGAGGGGGAAGGATGAGTGGGTGAATGAATACATGTCTAGAAATGTGGCAAGCTTTCAGTAGAGATGCTCCAATGCTGTCCTCATTATTGTCCCATTTTATTTGGCAGAGTGACTCTTTTCCCCTTAAATGTGCAAGGGTTTAATTAATACATTCCAGTTGTCAAACCCAGTTCAGCTTGATGAGCAGGAGAGTGCAGAAAAGCTAGATTATTTGTTTGCATCACTAGGCAATGGGGAAATACCTCCTCCATTGGTTTTCTTTGCAAGTAGTGACAGCAGCGTTTTGACAGAGACAAAGGGATAAAAAATGTGCTGGAAGGACTAGAAGAATTAATTTGTAATAGATAATTGGATCTGTATGGCAATGATACAAGTTTGGAAGAAACTCAAGAGGAATAGCTCTCTAGGTTTTTAGGTTTCATTCTCATGTCAAAATAGCATCTGCGTGCCTTATGAATTGTAAAATTTAAGAAAATACATATCTTGCTTCCTTATTTAGCTGCCCCACTGATTCTCTGACAAAGGTCTGGATATGCCTATTTTTATTATTAATAAAACCACAAGAAAAAATTGGGCTGTTGTTTGGGAACATGATACAGTATCACTGTTACTTTTGTCTCTTGCAAAAGTTAATTTTACTCTTGCACCAGCCTCTGAGACAGCTCTCTTCTGAATTTTGCAAGGCTCACCTTTGTTGCTGACTGATCCTAAAGCAGATCCTCAGGGAAGGGTGTTGTTCAGTGTGACAGGAGATTGTCTCATTCAGTGGAAGTGTGGGTCCATTGAATGCCAGGATGGAGACATTGCCTGTGTTCACCTCCAAAGAGAGCCAGAGGTGAAAGCAGAGGGCCATGGGGATGTCCCATGGGGATGTTCCATGGGAATATTCCAGGGGGATGTCCTGGATGTACTCACACAACTGGGGCTGCTAAGGTGGGCTGTACCAGTTGCAGATTTTTCAGATTTGCCAAATTTGTCTTTAAATATATCTAGATGCAATAATCAAGCCTAGAGGCCATAAATGGAGACAACCATGGCTGGTAACAGAGCAACTGACAAATGGCAACAGCACATTATTAAAAAAAAAAGTTTTATCAGAGGGTGATCAACACTGTTGCCCTCCTTTTAAAAGGTGTTATGGGCGATCCCTGAAATTATAAACCTGGGAGGCACCTCACTGTAAAGAAATATGGTTGAGGAAATGATTAAAGATCAAGTTATAAAGGACCTAGATGAGGATAATATGATGGGGGCAAATCAGCACGATTTCTATAGCCTCTCAGATTTCTTTGAAATAGTTAACAAATAATGGATAAAGGAGAACCAGTGGATATAATTTATTTAAACTTTCAAAAGGGTTGGATAAAGTCTTTTAAAGGAGGCAATTAAGGAATCTTGCTAACAATAGGGTAGGATGTAAAGTCTTGTCATGGATTTAAAACTGATTTAAAGACTGAAAGTTGAAAGTAAGATTAAATGCCCATTTCTTGCTGCTGGAAGGAGACAATAATGGCTGTTCAAGGGTGGGGCTAGGAATGGTAGACTTCGTTATTTTTAACATATATATTTTATTAAATTGCTATTGTGCATAGAATATGATTAACTAGTATTCCCTAGGAAATACTGTAGGTTAATATTGAGTATCTGTGTTATAGAGACTGCTCTAGTGCTGTCATGCTGCATTCAAAAGGAGAAGAAACAGGAAATTAGAGGAAACAATAGCAATGACACTTCCCCAAAAGATGTTTCTCCACTGAAAAACAATGACCTGCTTTCTGTACCATCTAATCTAAACCAGTATAATTCATGAAACACATCAGTCCCAATCCAAGGACAAAACAAAATTTCAGTCTAAAATGTCCAGGGAAGTTTTGTCCCTCATTTGAACTCCACATATCTGCCTATTTCCTGCAATCAGCCCTTGCCACAGTGGAGCTGTGATCTCTGCTGGGGCTGGCACCAAGGCACTCCATGGCTAAGGCAGCTCTAGCCTCAGGTAGGGCTGGGGAGGAGAAGGAGAAATTGTAAAACAGCTCTGCAGACCTAGACTCATTCAGATAATAACATTTTGAACAAGATTTTTCACAGAAAAGGTAAAATATGTGTCACAGAAATGTGCATACATTTAGAGCAAACTTGTAAGCCCTGGATCTGTCATACCTCATCAGGAAAGTGAAAGTCCTGGTCCATGAGGACACCTCCAGGTGCAGAAAAAGATAGAAAAGTCTGCTCCATGCTGGGTGTGTCCTTATCTTCAAGAGACTGTCTGGTCTCAATAACAGGTGTCCTACCCCCACATCTGGCAGAGATGGACACATTTTCAGAACAATTACAGATGTTGAGTGGGACATTCTGGATGAGAAAAAAATTAAACTTGTGCCTATTTTATATGGGGAGGAGAAGGATGATCAATTACAGAATGAGGACTACAACAAAGGCTGGTCAGACACTTGAACTTGCTATTCTGGAAGTCAAAAATCACCTGCATTTAATGTCTGTGTGGCAGGAGAGGGAGTGGAGAACACTTCTCTCCCATGGTAACAGGAATCTCTTGGCACGGGGTATTGCTGCAGACAGCCAGTTCTTAAATCTCATAGCAGGGTGCATTATCATGAAGAGTGTCATGTAATAGAGTCAGCTGAGGTCTGCCTGGTACTGAGCATCACCAGTTAGTCACTCTACCCCCAGATCCCTGCACCTTGACTTTGCTATGCTCCTGATGAGAGGGGCTATCAAGAATGAGACTCAGTGCAGTGGACTATATTTAAGCACAGTAGCAGAATGATATTTTGATGGGTAATTCCTTTGATCTTCTGTTAAATTTAAATATGCCTACAGTGGTTTCCCAGTTTCAATTAGTACACAAAACAAACTTTGCGTATTTTCTGAGATTATGTTCTTCATTATATGTTGCTGTAGTTTTATGTGTTGTTGCCAAGAAATCTGCTTTTGACAAATTGCACAGGAGGCATTTTGAGATTGTGATGGAGTTGATTGAGTTTCGGCCAAATCCTGTACACTTTTATCACTGAAGACTGAAATACAGATGCTTGTTACATTAAAATATATAGAATTTGCTTTGGCCCTGAAAATCTCTGTCACATTTTAAAATAACCAATTTGGGTACAATTTGAGTTAAGTGGCAAGTAAACAATGCAAATGAAACTGTTTTGTTAGCTAGAAAGTAATTGAAAATCTGCAACTAATTATAAATTGGCAATATACAAGTCTCCAGGAAGCTGAAAGGAATACTTTGCTGATATATTGTTTAGTTATATTCAAAATTAACTTACTCTGCAGTTTGTGCAAGAGATTTTATTGCTTATTGTAACTTTACTTTTGAAAAATGAAATAACTCAGATTTCATACGAGAAAAAGTGTAATTTTTTAATCAAAGATAATGCTTCTTATGTCACATAATTTTTATTTTATTTCACACGGGCCTTGAGCTTCAGCTTTTGTATGGAGGTTTGAATTTCTTCAGTGTTTGTCAGTATTCTAAGTCTTGATTGGCACCTTCATTGTGTTTTTCAACTCATCACCTCAACACATTTCTCATGCATTAATGTAGCTGTACAATACCTTTGAGAAATACGAATGTGTTGTCACATACAAGAAGAAATTCTTTGCTTGTATTTGGTTGAAAAAAGTGTGGGATTGGCTGGAAAACATCTATTGTCAATGCCACCTAGATCTGTAACACTAGGAGCTAGTCAAAGCACCCAGGTAATTGTCAAGTTAATTTGTGTTGCCACAATGTGTGCCATGTGCAGACATGAGGTTTTGGTGAATATAAGTTTTTGTGATTGAAGAATTGTTATTTAAAAGGAACACATAAACACACCAGTTTTCATAAGTCAATGTGAGTAATTACTAAAACCCAGTTTAAAAATCCTTGATGTACCTAACATCATTCAAAAAGCATTTCACAGAATTTGGAGAAGTGCAGAGGGAGAAATGCTTTTCTTAGCATGCTCTGAAATACCCCTTATCCCACAGCAGCAGGCCATGATGGAAAGCTCAGTGCTATCTCTGTTTTTGTCTTGTCACCAAAAGCCCCAAGAGGCTGCACAACAAGCATGGACCCAAACTCCTTCTGTGAGAAACAAACATTCTCAAGCACTTCCAAACTCAGAGTTGTTCAGGTAAGATGCAGAAGATGCAAAGCAGGTTTTTGGGGGAGAAAGGTAACCCTGCAGTTACTGTTGTACCATTCTGTATTATGCTGATGGACAAGCAAAAGAATATAAAGATTAAAAATTATGTCCCTGATTCAGTACTAAGTGAATCATTTATTCTTCTGATAATAAATTTTTTATATAAAGTCTTGTAGCCAACAACTAGTAGAGATATCTTGTGAAACCTTTTAAACACCACTTAGAAATGGTTCAGCACTGTCCTGTGTGATACAATGTGAGCTCAGATAGGATGTGTAGGGGCCAACAAGGGGAGATGTTTCCTAGTCAGTCCTGTGCTGAGGAAATCTGGGCAGTCTGTCATTGAAAGGAAAAGGCTCCTTCAGCCAAGGAGCAGGAATAGACATCTTTTCTTTCTGCAGTAAACATTTCCAGACAGGCCAGTCTCACAGTCCTTGTGTAAGTAGCTCTGTGAGTACAGGTTGCAGGATGAAATACATAAATACCAGGCTTAAACAAGCGAATCTGCATCCAGAGCATTTTAATAAAAAGTTAGCTTGGGCTGTGAGGAAGGAGGGGATGAAGCACTGGGGGAATGGAGAATATGAGTCATGGCATCCACATGAAAACAAATCTTTGAGCACGAATCACAATATAAAATTTTAAGGGCTTGATCCTGCCTTTGGCTATGCTGGTGTGTATTGTTACGTATCCTGTAAAATCAACCACTGTTACATGGTACGTGGTACTGTGTACCCACATAACTAAGCTCTCTTGGTTTTTATAGACTTTATTTTTTAAATCCTGTAAATGCTGTTGGACTTGGCTTTTTAGAATGTTGAACAGATGCAGCAAGATTTTCCTACACTTCCTACCCACTTACAGCCCCAAATAATTAGTGGATGTGTTGCATTTTTCGATAAAGACTTCTTAGAGAGCTGTTTGGTGAATAAGGCCACACAGAATGTGTCATTGTTGCTGCTGCAGGTTTTGAGTTTATTTGTGTATTATGGGTACTGTATACCACATAATAATGAAAAGCTATATGCTTCGGTCTGCTGGTTCACTACACAGTCTGTGTGATTACAAATTGTTTGAATAACAGTGGACTATTGAAACTCTATCCAGATGTGCGTGTTGCTAATTATGGGAGTGCCCACAAAGGCAGATTACCTCTTTTGTTAGCATTTCCAACCCGTTTAAAAACAGGAAAGTGAAAAGCATGTAGGCAGCAAATAAGAAGTAGCCGTACATGTTGGAGATGAAGACTTCATAATTAATTCCCAGGGAAGAAAAACCCTTGACCTAGCAGGATTCATTTCTGGAGTGTAACCAGATGCAATTTAATGCACAGGAGAGATATCCCAAAGTGGCAGATTCTGAAACAGTCCCAGAAATGGCATAACAGCATTCACGGCAGGTAAAGCCCAGGTAAAGTCATGGATGGTGGGGAGAGGGGATCTGAGCTGTTGTCAGCTTTCTGGCATAATTATTAAAAAAGTTTCAATTACATGATATGAGATTTTGGAAGGACAAGTAGGGAAAAATGTGATCATGTCTTTCCAGAATTTATCTACTTTTCATTTAATGAGCTGGATTACTATCCAGAGGACTTTTAGGATGAGCAGTACTCAGAGTATGAAGAGCTCAATGTGTTTCCAGGCACCACACTGGGATGACAATGTTTTCACATTGTCTTCCAAAAGTGCTGTCTACTGGCTTTGGACAAGGGAGAACATCATGTCTAGTCATAAAGTGACCCTCAATCTCTTTTTTTCTTTGCTTCATTTCATGAGTTGCCATGAATTGCACAGGAGATGAAATGCAGAAGGTAGAAGGAGAAAATGCCAGTGGCAAAAATTCTATGTGGGATCCAAATTGTTTGAGGAAAACAGAGGAACAGATGAAAGAAAGGGTGTTGAATGGCTTAGCTACCTGTCTCCTTTAACAGCTTGTGATGAGGACATAAGTAGTTTATAGCAACCTTCACTCAAATGTCTTCCTTTTTCATCTTTTTTTTTCTTTTTTTTTCTTTATTTTCTTCCAAAAGATGGCGATTAAACTAGAGGAACTCTGACTTTTTCAGTTTCTCTGACAGAGAGAGAAGATACCTGAATTCAGACTTAACCCCACTTTGTATAGCTTAATTTAAATAAAAATGATGTATTTCTCTGAGTGATTAATAGCCAAGTGTGGTGACATATAGGAACAATGAGTTTGATCTTTTAGGTAAAGGATAACTGCTGTGCTGAGTTGATTACACAATTCCCCCTAAATAAGTTGACAAGCAGTGAGCATGGTTTTCATGACTTCTGATCTTGTAAATGCACACTTACAAGTGATTTGCCTATTCCTCTGAAGGAAGTCTTGTGTTCTGTGGGACACGTGTTTAATAAATTCCAAATGGCCTAATGTGAGATGTTGAATCCCAGAAGCCAGGGTCTGTGCAAACAGGCTGGCCTGCCAGGGAATTGTAAAGTGTGAAATACTCTGAACTGGAATCCTGAACTTAGAGAAGTTTCACATCCTCTGGACATCTCAGCAGCTTATTAAGCAGGCCAATAATTCTTCCTCCTCCTCCTCCTCCTTGGGCTTGTAGAGTGAATTTTGCTGTTACATGGAGTGAACCTTACTTTCTCTTCTGTCAATGTTTCTTTCTGCCCCCAAAACTGAGAGCATCAAAGATGCTACAACTATTCATATTGTGCTGATAGGGTGTTTATATAGGAACAGAATCAGCCTGCATGCCAACTAGACCTTATTGCATATCTGTATCTTTATCAGACTTCAAAATCTACAGTGGAGGACAACTGCTGGCATTGCCCTGGGCATGATAAATGGGAAAGAACAGAGTATTGATGGGAAAGCAGTCATCTCCATAAGTTGCTCCACTGTTAAACATTCATTACTTAAAAAGAAAAATGCCTCTACTTGACTTCAGATTATTGCTTTGGATCAAGCAAATGCTAAAATCAGTTTCAGAAAAGTGCTTTGCCCAATGCTTGACTTCTGCTTTCCTATGGGAACTGTGGTTAGCAGTTTTGACTCACTCAGTGGAAAAATGGGCCATAGAATGATTTGAGTTTGAAGGAAAAATGTCACACATACTGCCTCTGTGGTTTTCCTTCACTTGTGGAGTTTAGACAATCTCTCCTAGCACTCAGAAGGGCCAGGGGATCATAACACAAGCTTCCACATCCCATGGAGATCCCTCACTGTGCTGCCTGTGGTCCTAATATCCCTATGTACCTAGAGGAGCTCTCCTCCCAGCAGGACTCTCCATCTCCAGCCTTCTACCAGTTCTGTACTTCCCTTGAGACTGCAAGCAGTGTTTTGCAACAGCTGGATCAGCACCAAATTCAGCCTATGTCCAGCAGAACCCCTTTGAACCATTGCTGTGTGATTCAGCAAATATCCAGTCTCCCAGGAGTGATAAGACTCAGAAAAACACTTCCCATCTGCAAATCCCAATCCTGTTAAATTAGGGCTGGGGTTTGTTTCTTTGGTTTCTTTTCCTATGTTTTGGAAAGGAAAGAACTTTGTCAGCAGGTTGGTGTGCTTCACCCACGGTCAGGCAATGGAACAACCCCAAACTTGAAATGTAGGACAATCCAACCCCAGTCAAGTCTATGACCCAAGGCCTTAAAAGTGAGAGGAAATTACAAGTGCTACCTTTGCAGTTAATCCATCATAATGGATAACTTTTCTCCCTTCCTCTCTCTGTCCTATGCAAGCAGAATTTTTTTTAAAGGATTCAATTGAAATGTTGCCTGTCTCTTCCAGAAGGAAAGCTGCTGAAAAAGAGATCACGTTGTGTAAGGCAGCATGAAATGCAGTAGGTGCACTAGGCTGTCTTGTTCTTTCTCTGTGATAAGCACTACACTGAAGTCTACTATCATTTGTGTGTAATGTGAATATCTTTCTGTAATGGAATAAGGGTGTTTGCAAAAATGGCTACTGAAGTGCCCAGCCAGTGCACTTACTGCAGGAGAGTGACAGGATAAGAGAAGTGGCAGAAACAAAGATAGGAAAAGAGATTTTTGCACTAACAAGTGTGAACCGATAAGCTTGACCTGTATGGGAAATGTAGAGAATCCTTAGTGCACTTGTCAGGCCAAAATTAGCTGTGCCAATTTGTTTTCAGCAGCACTGATCTCTGAGAGCCCTTTACTTATTTTCTCATTTGTGGAAGAAAACTGCTGGCTCACCGCACTCCACTTAAGAAATTCTTAGCAAGCTAATTCACTTAGGCATAAATAACTTTCCTGGGTTTTGAAGCCTGGGGTAGGAATCAAGAGGATCTATAGAGGTGGATGGGGAGGTGTTGTGTGGAGGTTTTATTGGCCACATGGATAAGTTATGTGTGTCATCGAAACTGAGTGCCTAATCACCTCCGACATGTCATCACAACTGCAACATGCTCAGCAAGGCAAAAGGGAGGGAAGAAAATACATATTTCTTTCTCAAGTATGTGCAGCTAGAAAACAGCCATCTCATTTTTCATCTTCCTTCAGGGTAGGTGTTGAGGCTGTGTCTCTGCCAGGGAATGGGGGCTGTGTGCTTCACACAGGAATGAAGTGTGGTGTTTCAAAGAAGAGATCTTGAAGTGCTGTTTAGCAAGTAAGCACTTCTGATTAGAGTGTGGGAATAGAGAAGTTGTCTGTACCTGATTAATTTTGGACAATTCAGAACAATTGGAAGCCAAGGAGGCAAAGTCTGTAGTAAACAAGAGATTGCCAAGTTTCTAGTTTTGTCTGCTTATTTAACTAATTCTTCCTTGTGGGAACAAGGGAAGGAAAGATGAGTTATGCTGGCATAGAATGATAGTCTGGGTATCATTCTGTGGAAATGAAAGAGAAATGTCAGTGCTTGGGTGAGGCAGAAAGGGCTGTGCTAGCTTCACTGCCATGTCTTCTACAGCTCCTGTGGCAGAAAAGGTTCTTCAGCTGTAAATTGGTGGAGGGTAATGAAAAGGCAAATGGAACTGGTCTGTGGGCAGATGAAAGAATGGAGGACCCATAGAGGAGGGGAGCATAACAGAAAAGGAGGATTAGAGGTGGTGTCTGCAAAGACACCACAGAGAAATGAGCCTTTTGGCTGCTGAGAATCCAGCAAAGAAGGAGGCTGGGAGCAAGAGGGGAGTAAATCAGACACCCTGTGTGGAATCAGTGCAGGAGGGAGTGGAGGGAGCAGGCTGGTCAGGGGTGAGCATGAGGCTCGGCAGAGCAGTGATTGCATTAGGCACAGCAAAGGAGCAGAGAGGAGGCAGCTCGTATTAGGTTATCACAATTGGATTCTACTGGGGCTAAGGAAATGTGATTCAAGGGATTGGTTGTTAAATTAGGATTTCCTCACATAATTTTATCAGATCTCACATCATCAAGTCAAATCTCATTCTGTTCAAGTGGATCTTAAGAAACTGTCAGAACATAAATTGCACCTAACATGGAAATAGGAGCAAACAGAGTGGTCCAAGGATGGAAAGGAACTTTTTGGGCTAAGCTATGATTTTTTTTGTGTTTCATAGGCTTCTCAGGAGAAGCATTTTCCCTCCAAAGAATTTTCCCAGCCAGATTTTTGTCTCGTTTTTGGCTGTTTGCACTTGCATTCCTTGTACCTTCCTTGTATTCTTTTTCTTTTATTTTCCCCCAGTCTCAAGCTCTCACTTGTAAGAGCAAAGGTGATACAAAGATATCTGTACCTGCAGCAAGAGGCAGTGTGCCATCAGGGCCTTGGAGGGAGGCTGGCCATGGGGGAGATCTCCACGTCACCATTTTCCCCCATCTGTGGAACTAGCAGGCTATGACTACAGGACTTTGCTGAATAGGAGCTTGGAAAAATCTAGCTGTAAACTCACAAAGCCTGGCTTTGTGTCCAGAAATGGTGTTTCCACACAGTAGATCTGATTTCCATAGCTTTACACTCTTCAAAATACCAGCCAAGGCAAGTCCATGTAACCATGTTAAATTCCTTTCTTTTCTCTTTCTTAAATCAACCAATTTGTGTAAACCACTGAAGAGACAAACTGACACCACTTTGACCAGAGAGTCAATGTTGATTTTTATTAATTGCTTAAATTTATTTTTTTTTTAAATAAGGCCAGGTCTGTGCTGCAGATTTCTATCAGCACAGCTGTTCTGGTCAGACTGACACCTCTCAGTGAGCAAACACTACACATGTAGATGCAATTATACCTCAAAATGGTGCTTGTTTTGCTTGCGGGGATGATTTTACTGTACCGCTACAAAGAGCAGATTTGCCAGTGTAAGTTTACACCGCCCCAGGAATGCTTTGTCTGTTTACTGTGCTGGTATTCCTTTATCAGTAAGGCATTTGCAGTGTAGACATGGTCTTATTTGGAGGGCTGGTTTTAATCCTGACACATGCTAAAGTGATTACACTGCTGATTGAGGACTCAATAGAAGGACTCCAACTGATTTGCTCTGGATCAGGGCCTGAAAGGAGGGGAATTATCTTGTGGTTTGAACACAGGGGTAGGAGCTCTTCGTGCACACCCTGGGTTTGATATTGACTTCATTTGTCTCTGCCTCTAAAATTGGGGGTGTTATGGAATTTGTCTCACAGGAGTTTTGTGAGACTTAGTTGTTTCATGTTCCTGTTCCAGGACACAAGTAAAATTTATATCCCCAAATGGATAGCCACTACATTTAAAATTAAAAATTAAAAAAAGAAAAGATAAATATAACAGCCTAGCTACTTCTGCAGCTGTTCCAATGGCACCAAGTGCTATTGCAGCAAAGGCCTTGGTTCTGGGCCAACCTGTGTGACTGCTTTGAAGAGGCTCCCCTGCATTTATGAGGTGTGTATCACAGTTTGGGATACATTGCGCCACCACATTTCCCATGGGTGTTTCCTGGTAGCCCAAATGCTCTTTCTCTTTTACATTTACAGTATCCATGTTTTAGGATTCTGTTTAAGGGCCTTAGAGCTCTTGGATGGCCAAGTCAAACAAGGAGCAGCTACAGCATGGGGACCTGTGTGCCAGTGTAGGGCTTTGTGCTCCTGAAATGGGTGCTGCTCCTTCCACAGGGCTTAATAGCTGAGAGGGAGCAGATGCAGGAGAGCACTTTCCCCAGGGACTGTAACTCCAATGTGCTTTCACTGTTCTTCATGTCAGACCTAGAAGCAAGATTGAAAAGGACACATCTGCTGGGTGCCATGTCCTGTGGTAGCCTGGCACGGACAAGGTTGGTGGAGACACATCCCTCCTTCAGATTGTCAGCTTCATTTCTTCATCAGCCTTCTGCAGAGGCAGTGCCAGCATGTTGAAGCTGAAGGGCTTTTTCCACTCTCTTCATATCATCACTCACTGGGCTGTAGACCAAGCAGGTTCCAGTTGGGACATACAATTCCCTGAACATGTGAGATCACACCACGGAGCAAATCCCTACAGGAAGCAAAATTAGCAGGAAATAGCTATTGTTCATCATGTTCCTTTTTTATAAATGGTGAATCCTTTAAAAAGCCACATCTGGGAAGTGGAAAACTAGTGTTGGAGCAGAAATCTTTATCTCTAGGAAAAGACAAGTTTCATCCTTTTTTATGGTTTAAGACAGAATTTTTGGACTGTTCTTCACTCTGTAATCTGTAGCTTGCTTAGTCTGTGGCTGTTTTTACATATATTTTCTCGACTGTCATCTATTGGCACCAGAGACAATGTCAAAGGAACAGATCTTTATGACAAATTAGTGCATAGAAGAAAAAGATGGTGTGTGGTTGTGTCTTGTGCCAGAATGATTAATTCCAGAAAGACCCCTTAAATTCCAGTGGGTGCTTCAGAAATCAGAGTATTTTGATACTGGCCAGCTTGATTTAAGGCTACTAAAATTATTCAATTATGCTTCTACCTGGTCTGAAGTACTTCTTGGCCCTGTTGTAGGCTGCAGGGGGGGGAAAAAAAAGGTATGTAAAAATTATACTTCTTGCATGCTGCTAGAAGAAAAACAAGGCTGTGTTTGGTATACCCTTGTCAGTTTTACCCTTGGTAAAACTGATCATGGTTCAAGTAAGCAAAAATGAGTCTGTCATGTGCAGCAAAAAAAGGATAGGTCTCCCTGGCTGCAACCCACAGTCCGAGGAATGAAAATCAAGAGCACTGTAGAACATCCTTTTTAAACCAAGTCTTCCTGAAAGTTAACAGCACTAAACCATTGCATGGGCTTGCACGTTCTACAGAAGAATTTCTGCACTTTGTTCAGGCTTACTAACAATACTTTGGTTTGCTTGATAACTGATAACTGATGTCTCAGTTGCAAAACTGAGCCATAGGGTAAGTAAGGGCTGTGTTGATGGTCAAGAAAGCAGTCAGAATCACAATTAAAAAACACTAGCTAGGCTACAGAATGAGAATTTTGAACCTAGTCCTGCAATTCATCTTGGAAAGATTGTCTTGGACAACCCCCATTTAATCTGTCAGTATTTTCTTGTTGCTGTTACTCTGAAACCCGAGTTTTCAGGTGACAGTAGCTTGTAAAGAAATACAGGGAAGAGAAATGAGTGAAAAACATCACTACAAGTGTGGTAACTTATTTTCTACTGCACAGAAATCCAGGAAACTTAATCTTTTGTTTCATGATTGTAACTTCCACTGTCAGTAGTGCCAATGGACATGCTGGACACAAGTTTCTATCCATGGTGTGTCTTTCTTTTGTGAAGTTCAACTGGTCATGGGACTGTATTGGAAAGGAAGCAGACTTATTTTAAGTCAGTGGCTGTTTTAGCTTGAATTAGTTTGCAGAATCTGAGGTGTAGTCAGAAACCAGCACAGCTCTTTAGGAAGGAATGGATGCTTTTAAGTATCCATTAAGAAGGAAGGGACTACTTTTAAGTATCCTTGCTCCTGCTAGGTGCTGGCCAGCTTTGAAAGGCAGCGTGGCAGGTTGTTGTTTGAACCACGACTAAGAAAGGAATACAGGGATTCTAATGTCATTTAGATTTTCAGAGAGGAAGAACCAGGATACGTTTAAGGTCAACTGTTTTTGTAAATAAGGTCTATAATTTAAGTTTTCTTCTATAGTATTTGCAAAATGAACATTTTGTGAGCAGGGATGGTGCACAAGTAGCTAGCTGTAGTTCTACAATCCACTTTATATTTTCTTTACACAGCTCTGGATTAGGAGATTTAGGTTCTCTTAGGAGCAAAAAACAAGTTTTAAAAAGATAGGTAAATATAGTGAGAAATATGAAGGGCTTTGATGGGGGAAAGAGAGGGGATGGCAGGCGGAAAGAACCCCCAGGGAATGTTAAGTGCACATGTAAGAATAGGACATATGATCCTTCTTTATTATTGTCCATTTAAAATTACAATGTGTTCCACTTAAACTAGACATGCTAATAATATAAGAAGAGTCATTTATAGTGGACAAATTCCAAAGACCAAAGCTGTGTCCTCATTTAAATTCTGCTCTTTTGTTAGGGCACCCTACTGACATAATTCTCTATTGTTTCGGCCATTATCGCTTGCTTAATGCAGGACATAGTGTCGGGAAATTCCTGTCTGGCACTTACAAGGTGTTTCTAAAAGGGGGAACAAAGGAGTCAAGAGCGCACAGGGAGCAGGAAGAAGCCGCGAGGGGAAGTGGCAGCCGAGGGAGGAATTCGAGATAGAAGCAGGGGCTGGGGGAGTCCGGCAGACCCAGGAAGAGGAGCAGGGCTGGGGGCAGCCAGAGCCTCTCTGCACTCCCCCGGCAGTCCCAGGCAAACCTCGTAGGAGACTGAGCAAGCAGCTGAAGGATGGTGAAAATGCAACATTTCTGAGTGTGGAGAGCAGCCCCTCGGCTGGGAGGGCACAGGACAGGGCAGGGCAGGAGGATCTGCTGGGGAAGAGAGGCTGTGCCACCGGGAAACTGGGGCTGGAAGGCTGGCTCCAGGAGAGTTTGATAGAGTTTGATGGAGTTGGATGCTGAGGATTTGTGGTGGTCAGTGAATGGGGAAAGAGTTGGTGTCAAGGCCATCTACTTCTGATACTCTGGATATGAGGAGCAAGATATCCTAGCTTGCACTGGCCTGGACATAAGATTACTCTGCACTGTCATTTGTTAATAACAATGTTGTTTTCTGTCATATAATTAGAAAATACATCTTGCTTTGCCTCCAAGCACTGTCACCTTATTGCATTTGCACATTTTTCATAATATTTCAAGCGAACTGACCAGATAACATTAATGAATATATTAGATAGGCAGGCACTTTTAAGGAAAAAATAATAAACATACTTGTATATTAAAAAGTTAATTCAGTCTGGAGCCAAACAGGTAATTTTCCCTTCAGCATTTTTTCACTCAGCTAAGACAGGTTGGACTAGGAGTGCAGTCACCCTGTCTAGGCTCTTGGCTTGGCTTGCATACCAGGGGCGAATTTTCTTCAGAGACAGACAGCAAGATGATCTGATTGGCCTCGGTCCAGGGCATGCTCACAAAGGGCCCTTTGATGGAGGGCTCCTTGGTGAGCCCTGTACCAAAAGCTGCCTGCCACCCTCCTTTCAAAGATACCCATTTACAGTAATTCAGGGAGGGGGAGAAGGGAAATAAATAAAGAGACGTCAAATAGGGGGGTTGCCACAGGAATAATTACGTTACTGGGCTTGGAGGGGGTAGGGAAGAGGAGGGGGGAGTTATTAAGTAAACTGCTGGATGTCAAAGTAGCTGTTTGGCAACAATGCAAGAACATAAGGCATTTGCAATTAAGCTCATTAAAGCTTCATCATTTTGCTTATCAATCTTTTCTGAAAAGGGTGGGGTGAAGCACCATATATTAAAACATGGCTGCTTGTATAGATAAGGAGTGATCACTGCCTGTTTGACTCTCTGAGCTGCCCTGTAGTACCCATCCTGTGATGGCATACATGATTAGCTGGTTTAACTCCCTCTTGTACACAGGCACTTACAGGAGTTGGTTATTGTGTTCCTGCACTCCACTGCTGCAACACCCAGTCCAGGCAACTGCTCCTCCTCCCTATTATCTTGTTTGGTACCCAGATGTGGTCTCCTGCCTACCTGTCAACTTCCATTCCATTTGTTCTCAAAACAGTGTGTTTTGGAGAGTATTTACTGAAGCCTCCACACCATGGAATAAGGGAAGGTTACTGGATTATCAGAGCCATTGCTTCCTCAGTCAGTGGGGATGTCCTCTCACTGGAGTCCATACTGTTCCATGCTAGCCAGAGGCTCTGAGTGTCAATGGAAATAACAGCAACTGGAAGATGCATTAGTGGATAGAACTGATCCGAGTCATTCCAGATCTCTTGGAGACCTCAGCCTGCCTGAACTGACTTTTAGCAAGGCCTCTTCTGGCTGAGGGACAGTGGAGTGTGGGAGTTGACTGGCAAAGCCATCAGAGCAACAGTCTTGGTGTGAAAGCCTTGCTGTAAGAAGAGCAGCAACACTGCTTTCTGCTTTGGAGCTGCTTCCCAGAGTCCAAGGAGTGAGATCTGGGAAGAAATCAGGTCTGTCTTCTTCTGGTAATGTGGAAGTCAGTATGTGCCACTACAGATTATTGCAGATAGTAGGTGTGTAAGGACAGCATTTCAGATACAGACACCTCTCATCATCCAAGAGTTTCAGAGTACCAGAGATGTGAGCTGAGCCCTGCACTGTCCCTTTGTGGGAGGTGAGCTTTGCTTTCACTTTCCAGATGGAAAAGTTCTGGCACAGAGGTAACACAAGAGGCACCCTGGGTGTCTGGGGCAGGTCTGAACCCACAAGTCCTGGTTCTCACAAGTCCAGTTTCTCCAGTATAGCCTTGACCATACAGCCATGAGATTTCCTCCATGTTTAGGTTGACAACAACTGTACTGAGCTTCAGAATTTTCTTTCAAAAATTACCAATTTTTTCTTGCTTCATTTGTTTCCGGTAGCAACTCTTTTCCATTTGTGGTACTTAGTGATGGAGAGATGGGACCTTGTTTAGAGGTGACTCTTTCTGTAATTAAGTTTCTTTAATTACTTTTTCCATTTTCTCTACAATATATTGTCTATATAGTGTTAAAACTCACTTTGACTTTGAAAGAAGGGAAAGGAAGCAAAAAAAAAATAGAAGGAGAAGCTGGAGGCAATACTGATATGAAGAAGGGTATGGAAGAAGTAGCACCACTAATACAAACATGTAGGTCATATTGCCATTTGGGAATGGAAGCCAGCTTGAACTTTAATTCTTAGTTTGATCAAGGTAGTGTAAAACCCAGCCCCAGAGGATTTCCAATGGAGAAACTGGATTTATATTTTACATATGAGCTGTAGTTGAAGCCAAATGTTCATTCCACTCAAATTGTGTAGGTGGATTACTTTACTTCCAGCCTTGAAGTATCATGTTTTTAGCTGCTAATAAACTTAATAAAATCCATTTCTTATTTCCCCTGGTGTACTATGTTCATGAGCCTTGATGTGCCATAAGAGCAATGCTGTCCAGAAAATTCATTTATCAAGAAACAGACAAATGATATGCATGAATAAGTCAAGAAGAAAAAGAATATGTGTACCACTTTTTCAGTGGCATTGCTCTTACCAGAATTCCCAGTTTCCTTTTTTCTTCTGACTAACAACTGGACCAAAGAGTTGAGAAAACTTAATAAATTGTCACATTATCAATCTAACAGAAAACTAAGATATGTACAGGTTGTTTTTTGGCATTTTTTAAATTGTTCCTTTCCCAATTAAAAATATCTTTCTGTACCAACAAGCTTCCAGTTTTGGCTTAGCTCCCAGAACCAGACCTGCCATTTCACACAATGTGTGATCAGTCTAAGGGTTCGTTGCCACTGGAATTCACTCAAGCCAAGAATTTGCAAAACTGAATGAGGGATTAGGCATTTATGTAGATGACAAAAATATCTAACTTTATTATCTAATACAAAGAGATCACTGAGAAGGAGATAAAACCTCACTTTTGAAAGGTGTTAGATAATGTTTAATATTTAGAATTGGGGTGAGAGTTCCTTGGGCATTTCCTTCCAGGAGAAGGTAGAATTTCACATGGTATCCTTGAACTTTATATTGACATGTTCAGTCTTGGATACTGAGTTAGAAGAGTTGTAACTCAGCAATATATTTATACACAGCAATGACTGCCTCACTACTCCGTGCACATTTTCTGATTAGCACCCAGTTAGCTAAATGAGATAATCCAAAGAGAGCCCTTTAGCCCACAGTTTTAAATTCAGTCACTGGTCAACAAGAGGTGCCAAGTGAATTAAGACATCAGTGAGGGTGAGCAATATAGTGAGTTAAATGTTGTCTCCAAGACTCAGAAGTGCAGAGTTGAATGGAAACTTCATTGCAGGCAAAGCCACTTCTTTCAGCTCCTTCATATCCCCCATATCCAATGAAATGTCACCCCTTTCTTTCAAAATGTGGCTGTGGCACATGAATCCATCACTTCCCTTAATAGATTTATTGGGGAGAGTTGGGAAAGGGAATTATCTTTAAAAATATTTAGGTTGAACAAAAGAGTAAAAAAAAGTGGGAAACAAACTGCTTTATGGTAACAAGGAGAGGGAACCAGACAAGGAATGAAAACAGAGGGGGTAGAGGCCTCAGGTACAGAGGAAGAAGTAAGATCTTAGGTAGAAACAGAAGGGTAAGGCAGGGTTGAACATATAAACAAAGGGTTTAGGAGAAAAAGCAATATGACTTTTGAAGCTTTTAATGCACATCTGACCCAAATCATCTGTCCTTTCAGAATCAGCCCATCACCTCCCTTGTTTAGACTTTATTTTTCCTTGGAGATCTGTAATCCTTGCTCTAAAGAGCTCCTGACTTTGTGGACATGTGTTGTGTTAGTAAATGCTGCTATTGAAGTCAGCAGACTTGTTAAAACTTGTGCTTTTGCTGCAGCAGTGGAGTCTGTGGTGAGCGGGGAGTGCAAGCCCGGTCATTGCTCCTGGTGTGTGTGTGCAGCCTGGGAGGGCTTCAGGGGGAGAGGGGAGGGCCAGGCAGCTTCACAGCAGCTTTCCCACCTCTCTGCTGGCCATAGCAGAGGGTTTCTCATGGAATCTCTTTGTAGGGGGAGTAGGGGTTATCAGGAGTTACGGAGTTTTTCTTTCCAGTGAACAAAAGCTGCCACTGAAAACTCTTTCCAGAAGTTAACACAACCTGAGGCAATATTTCTTCTGCAGAAACCACAAGCAAATCCATGCATGTGTACTTAGGAAAGGGCTCCAGACTCATCTGGGCAGATCACAGGGAACTGTTGGGTTGCAGGGAGTACTGAAGCCATTGTTGCTGGCATTGGGCTTGGTTGGCTTTGGTCAATCATTGAGGGCCAGAGTCCTCAGGGGGGCCTGTTTTATCCACTTCAGTAGAAAAGGTAGAGGAAGGGGGAAAATGGAAGTTGATCAAGTTTATCAGTTCTCTTCTGCAAATGTTTTCACAGAGAAAATTAAGTTTCTTTTAAAGATTAGGTCCACCAGCATGTTATGAGTGCACATAAAGTGATGGACCCTACCTGTGTATTTGCAGAAGACAAGCATTTACCAATCTTTTTCTGGTATGGGGCTTTTGTTTCACACTGAAAAATAATAATTTTAAAAGTTTGTTGGCTTTTAAAAGATATTGGGTTTTTTTCCATTTTCCTTATTCCCACTCTCCACTGTATCCCTGAGAGATATTATGTACTCCTTGGAAAAATATTTCATTTGGGAGGGGTAAAACCACATTCAGGTTCTTGCACATCATTTTCATGAGTTTTGTGTAGGTGTTATGCAGACCAGAAAAAGTCAAGGTGCCATCACTCTGTGTTCTAGTTAGTGTGTGCATGAAAGAGGAAAAGAGAAAATGGAACCTGCTCTTCAATACTAAAATCCAGCATTGTTGGAGAATCTAACACAGAGATTTTAAATTGAGCTTTTGCATTTATTTCTTTTCCCTGAAGAATCTGTTGGCCTGAAGTTGTGTAACTCTCTGATAAAGTCGTTGTGGGGGTCTTTGCTATCCTGGATAATAAAAGACTAGAAAATTGCAGTGCAAAGCTCATGTTTGCTGAAGTGATCGACCTTAAATGGTGTGTGGGTTATCTCAGAGTATAATCAGCATAGCTGATTTGAACAGAGCTGTCTTTAAAATAAAGATCTGCTGGTTAAGATTTGTTTTCATTTAGCTCTTACTTTCAGCAATAGGATTAGCCTAAGGTCTATATATCTACAGGCTCTTGTATAAACAAGCAGCTTAAACAAAACTACCATTATTATACTGATTTAGGGAGAGAGAAAAGCCTTGTTTGGTTTATTGAGTTAAGATCATATGTGTGACAAATAAAGCCTTCCTTTAAATGTAAGTTTTGTCCCATTCAATATAGTAAGTTTCTTGAGAAAAAAAGAATTACAAAGGCAAACATTATTCTTAATGCCAATTCAATTTGTCACCTCCAGGTTTTAATCCCATAGGCTGGTGAAATACGTGCTATTTCATCCAGTTGAACAACAAGGCAGCTGATATCACCATATTTATCACCATCAGGGTGATATAATCAATTTACTTCTTCCTGTAAGAACTGCCCTTACACTTCCTTTTTCTACCTTTTACTCAATAGCTTTATTAAACTCTTTTCAGTGCTGATTTAGTGCATCCATGGATAATGTTGTGTTCTGTGGTGCTTCCCCCACAAGGAACTTCAATTGCTGTTGTCATTCCTTTGTCTTTTTTTGTTTTATTCAGCACATCAGGTTTTATTTACTATCTTAAAGTGTCTCGTAAATAAAATGTGAAAGTTCTGAGCTCAGTTAGCAATTGAGATCTAAAGAGGGGTGGCTGATCATTTATGGTATGGATGCCATGGGTCTTATTTCGCACAACAGCAAAGAGAGTATGCATGTTTCTGAGTGCCCATCACAGGAGGTGCTGTGAGCTTGAAATTGGTTTGTGACCAAAGAAGGACTGAAAGGCATGGTGGGAAAGTGCTACTGAACAGACCCAATCTGAAAATGTTGGGGTTTTTGGTTTTTTTTTAATATCTATGCAATTCAAATGCTGAATTTGAAACTGAAAAAAAGATCAGGGAACTGTTGCAAATTGCCACAAAACCAGTTAGGTTAAACTATTGTTAAATGTGAATGAACTCATCTCCTTTTTAGTCCAGTCATGCCAGGTCAGGTCCTAAGGCCCACAGAGCTGCATCTTTGCAGAATTCCTCTAAGTGGGTGAAGTTGGTGGTGGGAGCATGAATTTCCAAGTGCACAAGTTGGCATAGCAGTTCAGGAGGACCTCTGGATAAAAGCATTCATACCAGCAATGATCATATTGCCTGCTCTCATAAGTGCCTTTTAAAATACTTGAATTTTTTATGGATGATCCCTAAAATATTATGCTAGCAAGACAGCAATGTATTTAAACTGTCAGCTACCAACCTTGGGTCACTGGTTAGAAATATTGCATCTGCTCATTGCAGTCTATTTGCTGCTGGTGGCTGCAGCTGAAGAGCTGAGTGCACTTGCTGGTGTCACCTCACTGAAAGTAAATTTCACCTTCACCACAGAACTTCATTGCAGGTTGTGATTACTATTTTAATGGAAATTATTTCCTTATAAGAAGTCCACAGAAGCATTGGGATTTTTTCCAGGCCGACTTTTTAATATTTATTTTGTATTGTTCTCACTTTTATCCTTAATTTGGGGCTAAATTAGATCTGTCAGTGTCCCTTTAAATTTATTCCTCGCTGACTAATTTGTTTTAGCTAACTTGTTTCAGGACAAGTGTAGAATACTTACTGCACAAAAGAGAAATCTCAGATCAATCTCGGTCTGCTGAGAAAATTAATCAATTTGCAAGTTACATCTAGCTTAATTCTGTCATTTAAAGCAGGCATTGAATTTCCTTTCCCGTGTTGCACAGACAGGGGAAGGTAACTCAGTCTCCATTGGACTAATTCACTTGCCTTGTGCTCTGTGTTGAGGCCATTAAAGGACTGCACTCAGCAAACAGCTTCTTTATGTGTCTGTGTGTGTGCCAGTCTCTCATTTTCCACATATGTAACAGATCAAAACATTTAGATTGGGTTGATCCAGTCTATCATGATGGAGAGATTTTGAAGCTACAGGAGTAAATAAGAGCCTGGCTTGGCAGGAGGATGCCTTTGCCCTGATCCTGAGGAGCTGTTGGTGGGCACCACCCCAATTAAAGCAAGCTGGGCCATACCAGCTTTGCACAGATTCTTTTTCCAGAGCCAATTAGCTTCAGAACATTTGGTAGAAAGGAACAAATCACTGAAAACTCAGCCCTGTACAATGTTATCATTTATGTTCAGTGCTAGTCTAGTGCTCAGGAGTGTTTCTTTTTGTTATACCTCTGCAGACCTGCTGGAAAGAAAAATGTTTCCTGCTTCTTGTTTGGCCTATATATTCTAGAGCCACATTGTTCAGTGTTATCACCTTAAGAAGCAGTTAAGATTAAAGTGAGATAGCACACATTTCAGTTTAGAAAAGCAGCCAGAGAAGCTGTACAACTTTTATGGTCTTCGTCCAAAGTGCATTTAAGTGTGGGACTGTTTTTCAGAAAATTGAATTAAAATGTAATTTTTCAACTGTTCTGTATTTCCATTTATACTCCTCATCCTCTAAATCTGTGCCATGATATGGCTGTCTACTGTTGGCCAGGGTTTCTGGGCCAGCTCTCAAGAATATGGAAATCAGAGAACTAAAAAGAGGAAGAGGATGCTTTGGCAAGCTTACTTTTATTGGTTACGGATAGTTGGCTATCACTGTGGTACCCCTTGGGATTATCACCCGCCAAAATCCAGAACTCCATTTCAGAGGGGATTATTTCAAGGAACAGAAGCAATTGCAGAGTAGTGTAGCAGGCAGTGCTGTGAAGAGTGATGCAATTTTTTGGAAGTTCTGCCTTGCTGTGGCTGTATGCCTGGGAATTACTGTACTTATTCATGTACAAGTGAAAAAACCTAGGTACTTAGGGGAAAATGCTGTTATTTGATTACTAGTATGGACAATTGTTACTATGCTTAAAAATAAGACCATCAAATTAGCTTGTGAAGAGGGGAGAGGGATTTGCATGCAGTGCAATGAGCAGGGAAAGAAGAGACAAGGAAAAAAGAAAGTCAGATTTTTAGCCTATATTTCATTGGTGTCTGTTTAAAATAATCATAATTTTTTTCCTGTGATTGCTAAGCATTAGCAGTTTTATTTAAAATTTTAAATGGGTAGTATAATTGCACAGCAGACCCAAACTGTGAAGCTGTTTCATGCTCTGTGCTGTGGGTGTCACTCTAGAAAGCTCCTGGTGGACAGGCAGCCAGGGTGACACTGTGGCTTGAATAAGAGGGCCGAGGACAGGCACCACTCAGCTGTGCCAGCTGTGTGTAGACCTGGCTGCAGTGAGGCCAGGGGGGGCTCAATCAAGAAGCTGAGCAGTGAAGAAAAAAGCAAGTAGGCTGGATAATGCTGTGAAGCTGATAATTAATATTTCTGAAGATGTTAGGAAATGAGAGGTTGGGAATCCTTTGGTGTCTCTGTAGTTGTCTTCTTCTGTATTGGTCAGATGCAGAATATGGGCAAGAACTTAATGAAATTCTGCATTGCTGTGCTCATAAACAACTATTTCTCCTTCTACAGCCCCTCTTCCTATGAGTTTCTTAAGATTGGCTAATGAGATTCACTTTTATCTCAGGATCTTTAACGACTCCCAGAAGACCAGGAGCTTAGTTTTAAATCTCATCAGCGAAGCAGAGCAGCTTCCAGCAGCAGAGTGCTTCCTGACAGCATCGTGGAGCTTGCTGCAAAACTGGCTCAGAAAGAAAAAGGGTGCCAGCCCTAGATCCAGCAGTGTTGCTTTTGGCAGGTCCTGGATGTTCAGTCTCTCATGGAGCTTCCAGCATTGCATTGCTGTGTCCTACTGCTAGGTCAGAAACTGGCGCACGTGCTGAGGTTTGAACTCCATTGTCATGTTTGCACACACAAAATAAAGGGGCAGGAGTTTAGATATTATGTTTGAAATAGCTGCTTGAAAAATACAGGTGTGTTATTGCCTCTGCTCGTTACAAAAGCTGCATCAACATGTCACAGTGATTGACTGAGTCTTCAGAAACTTAGTGAATAAAAAGTCACGTGGCACAAGGAATCTCAAGGATGACCCAGGGCCCAGAAACTGTGCAGGCTTTTTTTACTCAAACACAGAGTAACTCCATTTTGCTAACAAGGTTCCAGACAATGGCATATGGCCACCTCTGATGGTACATTGCCAGAAGAGCTGTAAGGCTCCAGGTGCATCCCTGGTGGGTTCAAATTACTTTCAATGAATTCTGAATCCTAAATTTTCAAATATGAATAGTTCTTTTGATGACACAATTTTGGGTACTGAAATTGACCTTATTAAAGATAAGCTATGTTTTAAAAGGACAGATATTCATCTGATAATGAAAATTAGGCCTTTTTCACAGGGCTGAGCCCTCAGAAACTCTGGCTCTCCACCTCACTATTCCTGAAAATATGTCCTAATTCCCAAACAGATCTTTTATTGATGCTTTACATATGACTCTGTAGAAAAGGGTATTTTAAAACAAAGCAATTTGCCATATTTAAAAAAGAAAAGGAATGGAAGGGAGAAGGGAAGAGCAGTACTCAGGAGTAATCAAATAACCTCAAATTTGAGGTCATGTTCTAAATGAAAAGTGTAACTTTTTTTGCCCCAAAAACCTCATGAGTCCTTTTGGGGCAGGAGGACTTAAACAGAATTTGGAAACTTCAGTAGAAATTGCTTCCTCAATCCTTAGAAACATAGAGGTTCCTGAAAGCCCTACTTTTGAATTCAAAAGTTGAGACTAAATGAATTTGTCCATAGAGGAGAGGAACTGAGAACTGTGAAATGAACTTCATCCCTTCCTCTCTGCTGATAACAAGCAGTATCAAAATGACCTTTGAAAATCGAGTTTTTTAAAAAACAGTGGCTACCAACCAATTCAGGGTGAGGTTGTCCATCCTCAGGGTGAGAGTATGTTCAGAATATATCCATTCCAGCACTCACATGCCCTTTTCTGTGGGTTGGGATCCAAATGTGACCCCTTTCTTTACCAAGTTAAATAAGGAGGATTTTCCTTCTTTTAGAAATGATGGATGAACCAAGTATCCCAAGATGGAGTAATGCTTAATGGGTTTTCCCTTGTTGATTCCTGAGAATCTTCTCATCCAAATGAAAAAAAAAGATTCCCCTTGCTTTCAGTGAGGCTCCTAAGAGCCCCTAAAGCCCAAAAGGAGGAAAATGAGCATCCATTATTGAGAGCCAGTAGGCTTTCTGTTTGCTTCTCAGGGTTGCTTGAAGTCCTTTCCTGGTTGTGGATGGTGAAAGACACCTCAGAGCATGGTCACACCTTCTTTTCCTCTCAAAAGTGTCTGTGTCCCCCCCCATCTGCTTGCTGCCCCTCCTCAGACAGGACAGGTTGGTCTGACCTCCCTCACCTCACTCATGAGATCAGTTCTGCCTAAAGCCAGGACAGATTTCCTTCATCTTTCCCATGCAAACAGCATGGCTTAGTTCTGCCTTGTTGCCCAAGCCTTCCCTCATTTCCCTACGAGCCAAAGGCCACGACTCTGTCTCAAGCATTGGTCTGTGCCCCAGGTTGTGCCCACCTCTGCTGCCAGCCTGGCAGGTGCTCAAGCCCCTCCTCACTTCCCAGCAAAGCAGTGACCCTCGCTAGGAAAGCTGAATGCTCCCAGAGAGTACCACTGGGACAAGTAATCAGCTGTAAGAGCCTATTGATCTGTTACATTTGTTTCCAACGTGCAAAAGGAGGTTCTTTTGTTCCGGGGCTGGCACCAAGCTCTTGCCACAGTGGGCTCAGCGCGTCTCCGGACACTGCGATCAGGCGCCTCGCAGCTGACTCTGCAGAATATTTGCTTGTTACAGAAGGAACTGAAAGAACCTGGAATTCACTAGTGACCAACCTCTTACTTCTTAAACAGCTGTTTTCCCCCTTCCTTTTGTTTCTGTTTTAATCGCTGCATTGCAAATGTGATTTAAGTCCCCCCTTGCAGTCACCAGCACACAACAGTCAACGTTCATCCGGTTAACATGCCAGCACCATTTGCACTGAGTGGTCAGTGCTTGCTGGGCTCAGTTCCTTTTTAAATCACACTTGGAATAATTAAATGGCCACAGCAGTAATGCGAATGCAGATTTTTGCATGTCCAATAATCAAAGGGAGGAAAAAGTAGTCTGAAGCTGTTTTGTTTTAATCATATTTGATTTTTATTTTAAATGAAAGCACAAAGGTAATTTTTCTGTTGCTCTACCTGTGACTCCTTAAATCATGGTAAACGTGCATTATGATCTTCTTAAAAGAGTAGGAACATTCCTTGTTAATTAATTTATACAGCTGTCAGTACAGCTTTCTATGTTATTCATACTCTAAGTGTTTGACTGCCATAGATTTTCTAGCAGTTCCTGGCAAAGCTCCAGTGAAAGCCTGGGATTTATTAGGCTGACTTGGTGCAAAGTCTATTGATTGTGGCCTCGAGGGTAATAACTAAATAGAGCTGGAGCAACAAGTCAATAACACCATTGTTGCTACAGACTCCATTCACTTGAGGAGTTAGATTGTTTTACAGTGGCAAAGAGTAATCATGAGCAGATCAGCATGTTCAACAGGCTTTGTACCATGTTAGTGCTGGGGACTGTTTTAAAGCTTTCTGCAGGACTGCAGGAGAAGTGAGGTGGGGTGCAGGGATTAGGAATCCTGTAAACTCCTTCATTAGGACTAAAATGTTTAGTCTTTATCATCCTACAGCAAGGAGTCCCCGTGCCTGTGTTGGTCCAAACGGGTGTTAAAATCCTCTGCCCATCAATCCATCAAGGCACAGTAGAAACCTGATTTACATTTTGGATGGGGATATATATATACGTGCCATGTATGCATGTATGAGTGAATGCATGTCCATATGCCCTAGCATGAAATAATATTTTAGCTAGTACAAACTTCACCTCTGTGCATTAGTATTTCCTGGCAATGGCTGGAAAGAGGCTCCTATTTTCTTAAATTCAAAATGTGGAAATGCTTTTGTTTATTGCTTCTCTAATCCTCCCATGTGTTTATTTACTTTTAGAATTCTTTACTTTCGTGGAAATATATACAAACCTACTAGGGGAGAGATGTTTATTTCCTGAGAGTTTTATCGTTTATTTGACAGCCTTTGACAACTCATGTTATATTAAGAGCAGATCATTTTGAAAAGTCAAAATTGTGAAGACGGGAGTTTCAAAAACAGAATCGGATGATTTTGCACACATCTTGTGTCCCTCTCAGGGAGCTGCAGAAATACTGAGTAATTAGAATTAGTTTCTTCCTAACACCAGTTAGTAGCAGCCTACTCCCTTGAAACATGAAAGATGGTGCAGAAAGTAATAATATGAACCACATAACATTATAAAAAGGCAGATGTAATTATGCTTTGTAAAACAAACTGAGTGGTCAAGCAGCAAGCTTTTGTGTATTCAGCAGTTCCACAGACTCTTCCTCCCTTCACCTATTTCTTCTTGGAAGTCAAGTTTTCTTTTTTTGTAAGTAATGCTTCTAAGCCCACATTTTCAGAGATAATAGGAAACAGCAAAGCTTTCTTTCTGAGCCTGCAGTCATTTTTAAACACCAACATTTTAGACACCAAAAATTTCAATA
This sequence comes from Agelaius phoeniceus, assembly GCF_051311805.1. Classification (NCBI taxonomy): domain Eukaryota; kingdom Metazoa; phylum Chordata; class Aves; order Passeriformes; family Icteridae; genus Agelaius; species Agelaius phoeniceus. Next base: position 9,031,615 of record NC_135273.1, on the reverse strand, counting down.
GAGGAGTTGATTTATGAAGGTGGTGGTGACTATGACATCTGATGCCAGTTTATTAAAAATGTATCTGTCCTTTTTCTTCCCCTACTTCTCTTGCTTTATTATAGCCCATACTATTTAAAGTGCAAAAAGGGGTGGAACTAGTAAGGAAATCCTGTGGCCAAATATTCAGGAGGGTACTGGGCTTCCCTTGGCTACAGGCAGTCAGCATGTGCTGGGGTAGATCTCTGAGAAGAAATGCAAACATGTGGTGAATGTCTCTTTCTTTCTTTCTTTCTTTCTTTCTTTCTTTCTTTCTTTCTTTCTTTCTTTCTTTCTTTCTTTCTTTCTTTCTTTCTTTCTTTCTTTCTTTCTTTCTTTCTTTCTTTCTTTCTTTCTTTCTCTCTCTCTCTCTCTCTTTCTTTCTCTCTTTCTTTCTCTCTGTTCCATAAGTAAGCAGAGAGCTTGGCAAGTTTGTAGTGCTTGCTCAGAAGCTCATTTAAAACTTTGAGTGAACTGAATATAAACAACTCTCAGGAATCTCTTTACCCCCAGGCCTCAGACACTGCCTCCCGTGGAAAGAAATTTATCGGGTGGTCCATAATCCACATTCTGTCAGGATATTTTAATGAGAGGTCAGAAAATACCATATATTTGGAAGCAAGCAAGGCAAAGCTGGGTTTTTTTGATGACTTCTACACAGTCAGATTTCTAGCAGGTGCATTCACTTTGAATGAAGTTTTGTCTACTCTTCTTGGGTTCAAGACTGTGGTCCAAGCAATTTTTGACTTATGAAACCCGCTCTAAAACTTAATTAACTGTAGCATAGGAAGTTAATATGCAGAAGAGGTTTTGCAGAAGTCTTAATACTTTTTCATTAAAATACCCAACATTTCTTGGCTGATTGAAGTGTGATGTGCCACCCCTCTGGTGATTAGGTATGTCATGGAAGCACTGTTTGCACCCCACTTCTTTCAGAAAGAAGAGGGACTGCTAAAAGGGAAAACCCCTTAGGAAAATGTGGGGATTGACATTTCTTTTGAGTAGTACTGCTGCAGTATGAACTGTAGATTTACAGGAATTAGAAAACAAACAGTTGAAGTATTCCTCTCCCCCTCCTCCTTCCTCCCCTCCTTTTTTAAAGTGTCTTCATCAATCAAAATCAACACAAATGAATAATGGAGGCAGATAGAATGTGAAGAGACAATAGTGGTGTTGTTCAGAATTGACGGCCATAAATCCATTGTATCCTAAGAGACTGCACCAAGTAAATACCTGCCCTTGCCCACCACCAGTTAGCCCACGATTCAGAATATCATTTAAGTAAGTGCTGATGTCCCATGGAAACTTCAGCCCATTAATGCTCCCTTTATTTTAGAGCACCAAGGCTGCAATGAGGCAGGGGGACTTGAAGGGTGAAGGTTTGGAGTGACAGGGGAGTTTCCCTCTCCTCATTCATTTGTTAATTTGGGATGACAGAAACAGAAATGGTGTTCTTATGAGCGGGTCAAAGGAGTTTTTTAGAACCAGCAGAAAACAAGGAAGCTGCTGCAAAGGAAGTTACAGAGCGCATCGTTTGAAATCATTAAAATTTGGGCCTAGCTGAGGTTTTCTCTGTAAGACAAAAAGGGGAAGCACATGTCAATTGGCACTGCAGAGGCATGCAAAAGGGTGGAAAAGCCCAACAGAAAGCAAAGCCAAGAGGATTATGTACCTCAGTTTCAGAGAGCATGACTTGTGGTGTGGATTCGAGCCCTGACGTTTTGATTCAGGTATGATACAGCCAAAGCTGCTCTTGTAGGAATTTGACACTGAGGGGCAAGAGCCCCTGGGGTCAGCTGCTCTTTCTGCCATTCCAAAATGCCAGGTCTCAAATGGAAACTTTCCTTCCTTCCTTCCCATTAGAAAGGTCCCTCCAGTTTTGTGTGCCTTTTGGAAGCAAGCCTGTGGGAGCAAGTGCAAATATGATTCTTAGACCGAGGCTCACACGTTCAGGAGGTTTAAAGTTGCTTGTTTTATTTTTGGTTCTTCTGTAATTGCAGTTTGTTTGGCAGAGCACGCCAGACATGGATCACTTGCTCAGGGCTTGTTAGCACCAACAGCATTCCAGCTCTGTTAGAATCTCTAAGTTTATCTACCTCAACCATATTCTCACACTTTTTATGACTTTCATTCTCCTCAAATTGAGGGAAAAAAAGCCCAACCAAGGCAAGTAACGGACTACCTGGCAGGAAGGCTTGATGACCTTTCTGATGGGACTGGGGAATGTTCTTTGAGATAAGTGTGAACAAGCAGAACTCCTGACAGCACAGCACCTCACGGCAGAGGGGCTTGAAGGTGCCAGTTCTGTTGTGAAAACAGTTTATTTAGTTGTTAGTGCCTTGACTTTTCTGTCTTTGTACTTCTGAAAGAAGATCTCTTGCAAATGATGAACCCTTAGCCTTCACTGGTACTGATCCTTCTATAACATTTTCTTAATTGAAGCTTAGAAGGAAAAAAAATACAGTGTAGTATTTTAAGAGTGACTGCGTAGCACCTTTCCAAGTTTGCATGCCTGTCAACGCAATGTCATCCTGGAAGTGTGAATGAATGACTCTATTTCCAGTTCGAGTTTCCATTCCTAGGCAAAAATAGCACCAAATACACTATACTTCCAGAACAGATTTTTTTTTTTTAAACTATATAAATCATATCACAATAAAAGTGATCTGTAGCTAGTTCTTCATTAAAAACATTCTGTATGCCCAGTACCAAGTGAAAACTATGAAAAAGAGAAGACACTGCTTCAAATGACTGAATAAAATGACAAGAAATAACTTTTCATTCTGTTCTAACTGAGCTGAACTACATTTTGTAAGGATAACAGTTAAATTTAACATTCCTCAAGTTTTCCATTGTCTGGTTTTTTTCCCAACCAGCATGAAGCACTGAAGCTTTAAGCAACCTGTCATGATGCCAATGGTTTTTTGAAGAAAATATGCGTTCCTCAGCTGTTGCAGTTACTGCAGCATTTGTGCCTTTTCAGATGACACTTTGCCTGCTTTTTTTTAATTGCCTAAATCCCATGTGCACAGTGATGAGGACTGAGATTTTTAAGGACCTTGAAGTATCTAAATCATGGCAGAGGCTAATTATCTCCAAAGATTTGATTTCTTGGGTCTGATTCGTTTAGTCCAGGAGTCTCAATGTCCTAATTATCTAACCTATTCCTTACGATAGCATTTGGGGTTGTTTTTTGGTTTTGTTTTGTTTTTTTTTGGTTTGGATTTTTTCTGCTAACACAAATAATTGACAAAGAGTTAGCAGAATATTCTAATGGTATGCATTAGGATTGGATGTAAGGTAGAAAGCAATAATAAGGATTATAAATAACTGCTTGATCTGTAGAATTCTGAAATAGCCTCTTAAATTTGATTAACTGTCCTAATATATGGTTAATCATCTAAATCCTTTATAAACTATTTGTAAATGCACCCTTGACATAAAACATGACTAGATTGTCTGTATTTTATGAAACATGGCAATTCTATTGAGGAAATGAAGCAGAATTACTGAAATACAGACAGTGTAACTGAGAAGGCAAACTTGGTGTTCCAGGTCTTGATTGTGGAAAGTCAAATACTTGCAGTTTCTGAATTTTCTTATGCAAATTTGTTGAGCTAAGATAGTGAGGAGTAACTATGATCTTCCTCAGAGCAAAGCAGGCAAAGGGAAGTAAACAGAAGAGTTATAGAAGAGTTAGAACACAAAAATTGAATTATTTCAGAATGGTTTGGACCTCAGTCCTGTGGTACAAAACCATCAACATCAACAACAGAAATACTACAAAAATACTACAAAAATTCTTGCCCCTATGCTGCATCCAGCTGCTTTCTTGTTTACATGGGTACTTCTGTTTTCCTGTCAATGTCTTCAGATTTAATTGATCTAGTGCAAAATATCTCTCCTCACCTCTCCACCCTTCTCATTTTTCTCTTTCTTTTTTTGTCCTGAATCAATCCCTTGGTCTGATTCATCACATGGACCCATAAGCTGATGAGTCAGCACAACTGAGGTTGGCATGCTGTAACGTGATGGCAGAAGCGAACACCAGGAGGAGAAGTACAGGTGGAGGAAGGGACAGACTTGAGCATGACTCCTAAAATTAGTATTGCTGCTGTTTGCTTTGCATCTTGGAAACATGGTCTTGGCTTGAGTCAGAGTATTTAAACTATAAATTCCCCTCTAGCCTCTGACACCCTTAAACGTTACTTTTGCCATCTGCTAAATGGGAATAACACTAGTTACCACAGGGATGTGAAGACTTACTAGTGGTTGCTCAACCAATAAGCACATGAAAAATAGGGAAAACTGCTTTTTACACTCCTGCATTTTGCGGAAATAATTCTCCCATGCTAATGATCTACATTTCATTTGTAGTAAAGTAGTTGTTCTCTACTGCGTTCCTCCTATCAGAAATATGTTGCTAGAGAAAAGACAGGTCCCTGTTTTTGTAACCCAAGTGTCTCTATTTTTAGTTTTAAAATGTTGGCTGCATCTCTCTCTCTCTCTCTCTTTATTTTTAATTATATGTATATATTTATAGCTCTTGCTATTGGGAGAGAATTTCCTGCAAACAGATCCATTTCTGCGGTGCCTTGCTCTGACATGGAGTCCCTTGTGTTCCACCAAGAGGTTGCTCTAGAGTAAATGTCTGGTTGTAGGATAAGCCTGGTGAACTGTAAACTTTATATTGCCTTCAGCACATAGTAGATTTGCATGTGCAGGAGGTATTAGTGGCTGGGCATCTGATACTTGGCAATGTCACATCTGAAGACGTGAGTGACAGCAGAGATGCAGCCCCAGCCCCAGTGTCCTACGGAGTTGCTTCCTCTTTGGATAATTACATTCTCAGCTTTCTCTGCAATTTTAACTGTGGGGGAAGTATCTGTCCTCGCACCCTCATTTACAGAGGTGAGTCCTGTAACCATGCACCATTAAACAGCTGCCACATCTCACCCAGAAGGACTTTTTACATAATGTTCATATCTGGTTGGCATTCTGAGCTGCGCAGATCAGCGCTAACGCTACGTGGGTATCTGGAAGCAGGGTTTGACCTGTACTTGGGTTCTGGTTCACATGCAGCAAGGAGCACTTGCTCAAATAGTTTCAGGGACTTCAGCAGGAGTACTGGTATGCAGAATCAGGCCCCTAAGGATCCTTGGTAATGAAAGGTATCCTGTAACTGTAAGGTATTATTATGATGACTACTCTAGAGAACACAGAGGTATTGAAGTTGGCAAAATGAATTAGAGAGTTAAATGTATAAGTAAACCAAGAAGCGACTGATGTTTTTTGCATAGTAATAATCTTCATAATAGCTTCATTTGCACAGTTATTTCATTTTAAACTTAAGGCACAGTTTTGAAGCACAACTCAGTGGAGATTTTTCCTGTAATCTATAAACTTTAATGAAAGCTAATTGGAGGACAAATTTTAATCTAATTAAAATGTGGCTGCATAAAACAGAAAGGATGAATGAAGTGAAATGCTCTATGGGGCACAGTTTTCAAACAATGACTACCCTGAATACTAAGTCAAATGAAGCTTTTGTAAAATGATGATCATGAACATTGCCAGCAACAGAACAACCTTGAGAAACTGCAAATGAAAGTTTTCATGTATTCAGTTTAAAAAGTGGACATTTGACTCACAACTGCATAAGGACTTTTTAAAAGAAAATAAAAAGCAACACAGTCTCATCTAAAAACATAACAAGTAAATTAGCCAAAGGTGTACATTCCGTCCAAGTTCTCATGATCAGCAGATGCAAATGTTTGCAGTGCGCCGATGAGTTATGAGCCCTAATGAGATTTCAATGCTGAGCAAACAATAAAAATTTATGCATTGCATAGTTTTAGTGGCCTTTGGCTTCATGGTTAGTGTTACACCCTTTCAACAGCTTCAGTAATATAATATCCAGCTGGCTTTGGAGGTAAGGAAAATTTTAGGGGTGAACTGAAATTGTGAGAAATAACGTGATTGATTGCTTTGTCAGAATAATGCATTTCCACGGTATAATTGTCTGTAGTAATCTCAGCCCGGGTATGGATACATAGGTTCTAGTTATGTTCAGACACAAATTTTGAAGGATTCAGGTGAAGAATGGCTTTTCCAGCATTTGAGCCAGACTGTTTCCTGTGCTGGGTACATGTCCAGGGGTCTCACAAACAGCCCCTCTAACAAGAACATTCCTGTCATAGTCTGGCAAATGGGAGACTTGAAAAGCTGCACTTTCCCCAACAACTGTCGTGTCTCAAGAAAAGAAGCGGAGGACAAGCACAAAAAGAAAAGCACAATAGATATTGAAATAAATGTATGTAGTGGAGAGTGGGGGGATGAACCAGGGAATTCAACTGGTGCAGTGTGAGAGTGAGCTCAAATGAGTTAAATTTAAGAGTCCCATTTGTGGGTTAGGCTGTTATGCATCCAGAACCTCCACCATAATGATTGCCTGCATTACCCTACATAATATTAAAATCTTAGCGTGTGATTAATAGCAGATTCCCTGCATACGTGTCACAACACACATCTGCAGCAAATCTGCCAGTATATTTCTCTGCTAGTTTTACTTTGGGGCCATAAAGTAATTCCTGTTTTGTGAATGAGAATAAACCTATTATGCACTAGGTTAGCTACACCCAGTTTCTTCTCTTCAGGGAAAAAGAGCTGCTTATTTGATACAGCATCTCGAATTTCAGTGTTCAGAAGTGAGTTTAAGCCTTGGCTAGATTTGCTTGAGCAAGCTGTTGGGATTTGCCTTCACCATTTCTTAGTTATGTGTTTTCCAAAACCTTCTGTGCAGAGTATTGAGAAACTTCTGGACAGCAGTAAACTAGTGGACTTAATTGCAAGGTGTTTATTGCTAAATTTGTTAATGAGTCAACATGCAAAAAAGATATATTTATCCCTGTTTCCTCTTAAAGTAGTAGTAAAAAATAACTTCAAAAAATCTTTTTCTTAAGCCATTTGGTGATGCAGTTTTGCTGTTCACAAAAGCTCTTTTTCCCATCCACAAATAGCTACCTTTCCCTATGCCCCAAGGGAACTAAGCATAGCTCAAATGAAGTTTAAAAAAAAAAAAAAAAGAGATTTTTCCCAGTTGTAACTCAAAGCCTCTGCATATTCACACATGCACACAAAATAAAAAAGGAAGATGCAGAAGCATTCCTCCTGTCTGCCCTCTGAAAAGTCCTGTCGACCTGTTTTGCTCCCCAAAATGAAAACAGAACCCCATGAAAACAACTTAAAGGACAACAAAAAAACATTAGGAAAGCAACATCTGTTTTGCATTCTTGGCATCGAGTCTGTCCTTGCAACACAGGGTCTGACACAGATGTACAGGGTTATGACACCACTGAGTACTGCTTGATTTAAAATGGTGTAACAGAGCAGAATCAGGGCACTGAGCTCTTACAACTCTGTGCAGAGCTGCGGCGCTTGATCTCCTTTGCAGATGTGGGACTCAAACCCCACTGAAGTCTTAGGCATCTTTCCATTGATTGATGTGGACTGTGGAGCAAGTTGTATTCCTCCTCCAACCATTTAGAATTTATTATTGACTGGCCTTGCTCATCGTGTGTGTTTTTTGCTGTCTGTAAAGTCTCATTGCCCCGGTGTGTTCCAGTCAGCTGCGTTGTGCATAGCCACGCTCAGAGAAACTTCCAGATTATGCTACATTATTAGCCTCTGAAGTTTTTAAGTAAGATAAAACAGTAGCAAGGGGAGAGACATTTAAAGGTACTCAGAAAGACAAAAAGAGCTGTGATTTAATTGAAGAGAATCAATAGTAATGTAAATTTGGGAAGCCAGAGTTGCCACGAGAGCAGCTGTCTCTCCATGACTGCTGGGATGGCACAGAGGGAGCACATCTTTCCCTGTTTGGTTGCCCAACCACAGTCGTAGCAAAGTTAGCTCTCCTCGGCCCTGGCACGGCTTCAGGTCCCCGCGGAGCTGTGCCAGGTGGCGGTGCCACCGTGCAGTGTTTTCACCTGCCACTAGATGTCTGTGTGGGCTCTGAAACGTTCTCGAGGGGTGATGCCCCTGGTAAACACACAGGCAAAACTGGAGCACAGGCTGTGGGGAAGCCTTTTAGTTTGTGTTTATAATTGTAACAGCATTACTTTAATTAGGTCTGTGTTTAAGGCAATATGTGCTGTCTAAAACTAAATTCCAGCCTTTCTCATTTGAGGCAGATAAGGTGTTTTTCTTGTCCACATCTGTTGAAGACTGTTTCCTTTCTGTTCATGTGAAGAACTGAAATGTATCTTAATGCTGTGAAAGTTTTGGAGGCAGTTGCTGAAATGTAAAGTATGTTCATCTTCTTTTTATTCTGAAATGATGAAATACCAAAATATAGAATATCTTTTCCGTGAGTGAATTGCTAACACGCATACATCAGCACATCTGGGCTCATGGAGGAAGGTAATGCATCAGATGTTAAGTTCAGTATATTAAAGGAAAACAAACAAACAAACAAACAAACAAAACCTCTGGACCTGGGCACAGAAATCTGTTTCCCAGTTCTGTTTCTCAGCAACCCACTGGCTGGCCAGAGCAGCTGCACCTGTGACCAGCTCTTCTGCAGATATCTCCTGAGAAAAATGCAAAAGTAATCAGCATATGTTTGACTTTCATTTATCTCTGTCATCCGGGAATAAGATACAGATAGTATCAGGAGCAATGAAAGGTACATTCTGATATTATTTTCAAGTTTTTTTGTCTAGACAGAGAGGAGCAACCACTTGTATCTCTGTGGAACACACAGCCCCATTCCACATGCTCACATCCTAGGCTGAAGGCCAGAGGGAAGTAGTAGGCTGTCTATATTAAAAAAAAAAGTTTAAAACCACCACCCACTCATCAGGTGACTGGAGACTGTGGTTGTAAAATATGCTGCAGGCAGAAGTTCTGAAAAATCCCAGAAAGTGTTGAAAACATCTCTAAACAAGGTATTTTTCTCCTGCACCTTTCTTGCTAAAGGTCCCAATTGCTGCCAAGAAAGCTAGTGAGAATGTTAGCTGCCAAATAAAAAATTTATGACAGTGTTTGGCAAAGGATTGTATCACTGCTTGTTTTATACATTTCCACAAGTCTCTTGAAGGGCTGTTGGACACATACAGCTCAGTGATCACTGTGCTTTATCTCTTCTTTAATATATTAAAAAAGCAAGTTCCAATAAAGTATGGTTTAAACAATAGATTTTTTTCTTTTAATACCTTCCTATAAGCACTTGCTATGGTGAGAATATAATTTCTAAACAACATTCCATGAATTAAAATTGTTTTAAAAGCCCTTTACCTGACAAAGTTACCTGTACATAGTAAAAATACATGAATTTTTCAATTAAAAATGTATTGCTTTTGGAATTGTGCTTTTTATATGTAGGAGTCTGGGCCAATAAACTGTCTGTTAAAACATAAAGAAGTCTATTCAGTCAAAGTTGTGTCTGCCATTTATGTTTCAAAACCCAAGAAAATAATGTGTTTGTATTGCATTGCTCACCAATATCAATTAGGTTTTTGGCTCTATCATTAAATTAATGTTGGGGAGAAAATTGTTCAAGTGGATTTAGCAGAAAAAATATATGTTTAAATACAGAGTTGTAAGCACAGTTGACAATAATGATTAAGCTGGCCGATGCTGAAGCAACACCCTTAAAAATATTTTCCTCCCCTGAAGAAACAAAATGGTCTGTCTCTGTCTTCTCAAACCCGTTATCAGATTAGGCTTCCAGCTGATAATTAGTGCTGTTTAACACAGATCTCATTGCTGGGAAATCTCAAAGCCTGAGCCGTTTACTTTTTCTCATTATCATGTGCTGCTGGAGGTGGGAGCTCTGGAGCAAGGAGCTGTACCCCCCTGCACCATTTTTGTCGGGAGACAAAGAGCCTCCTCTTCTCTCTGCTGGCCAGGAGTGGTGGGACACAGCTCTGGCTTGCTGTCCCTTCCAAGGGGACAACCAGAGCGGTCCCCAAGCTGCCCCAGGGCCCCACAGCTCTGTGCCTTCATGGCACAGCAAATACTCTTGAGCAGCCACCAGCACTACAGCTGCTGAACGTCTTGTGTATGCTTGTGCATTTCATGGTGTTTGATATAAAGTACTCAAGACAGACCAGCATTAAGAGGATTATTTCAGACAGCATTAGGAGTTAATTTACAGAAGATTAGCTCTAAATCAGGCAGATATCATAAGCAAATTAGCATCAGTTGTAAGAGATTCAGAATCAAAATGTGTGGTGGTTTTAGTTTTTCCCTGTATGTGCTTAGTGGAAGAGTAGTATCTTTATTTGTTTCCCCCACTAAGGTGTTACATCTCAAATAGTGAAGAACAGGTATACTTATTTTTTCCTACATGCACACTATTTATTATGATGCTGTTTATTGGCAGTGAAACTGCTTAGCTCCAAATACCCTTCCTCTGCTGAATATTTTATATTTCATGCCATTTCTTCATTGAGTAATGTTTTGTTTGGCCCTAGAAATGATGTCTCCACGGTGTGTTACAATATTTTAAATAGGTAATATGAAGCTTTACTTCTGAGTAACATAGTTAATCCTTTTTTTTTCTGTTAAAATGAGTCACATTCTAATGCCAACTCATAAAAATAAAGGAGTGTATAAAATGCTACATACCAGAGTGAAGATTATAGGTGCTTAAAAATAGCTTCCTTAATATTTAAGCTTGTAAATTATAAATTTGTTTTATTTCCACAGCAGTGATGGTTAATTTGTATTAAAAAGCAGATTCTGTTCTTCAATCAATTTTCCAGACAATTTTTTCTGGCTGCAGACAGACAGACATGAGCACCTATCCCATCCCTTCTCAGTATGGCAGTTTTGGGAGCACTTGCCCAATTAGTGGGGAAGATGATGAAATGGATTGGGCCATGATATTAAAGCCTGTGCCCTGAGTTGTCCTTGAGATTCTGAAAAGTTTTGAAGTCTACAAATGGGATTCCTATCTTTGGAGAAATTTGTGTTCTGCTGTCCAAGAGATTAAACTGCTTAGTCTTCAGTGTGCTCCTGAACACTTGGGGTTTTAACAGAGGAGGGAAGTCTGGGCGGTGTTTTTCACAATTTTTTCCCTCTCTTGATGGACCAAATTCCTCTTGACAAGGTTGGCCTGAGGTCATGAATGTCTCCCTGCCTTCTGTGAGACAGGAATCTCTGTGCCTTCCAGGAGATCATGAAGACTTACACCCACCCTAAGCCAGCTGGGCCTGCAGGTCCCTCTGGTTGCGAGACCTGCGAGGGGCTCTCGCACTGTGACTCTGTGCCCTGTGGTTTTACCGAATATTTGGAAGCTCGACGTGGTTGTTAAACTGAGGGGTCTGAGGTCATGACAAAGTAGAGGCTTCTCTGCTCCCCTAATAGAAATACTGTAACATGCTGGAAAGAAAATACTTTCATAGTGGCAAGTATCTCCAGACAACTAATTTGATAGTTCTCTATCACGTAAACCATTTGTGAATACATCGATTCTTTTTATTTTTCACTGTTCTGTCTTCACTGTTCCCAGGTTTTCTCTGAACCGGTTGGGCAAAAATTGATTTTTATTTGTTCCACTGGCCTTGTGGAAAATTAGCTTATGAACTGGTTTTTATAGGAAGACTCAAAGCACAGAAAAGGTTGAAAAATAAGCCTATAGCAGTCAAAATTGTTGTCTGAAATGTCTTCAGACTGGAAGGCTGAATTTATTGCTCAAAACAAGTACTAGCATTGTGGAGGTGTGCAGTCCTGCTCATTATCACTGGAAAAGGGGGAACCAAAAAGCACAGTAAAAAATTAAATTTTAATAATGCTCGTGATATTTTCTAAATCCTTCTTGACAGAAAGATTCTCATTATTTTTATCTGTCTCAGAGTAGGCTCTTTTAATGCCATCTCACAAATGGCCTTAGCCATGATTGTTTTCCTTTCTTTTATAGCATTTGAAAAAAAATGAATATATACCAAAAAAAATTCTATTCTATCATTCAAAAAGTGCCATGAAATGGTAACATTTTGGATAGCAGATCTTCAGGAACAATTGCTGCAGATGCCTTCAGGTTTTTACAAAAGAGGTCAACATTGTTAAGACAATTGTAGGAAACTTGCCATACAAAAAGATGCCCAGTCAAATATTGTGTAATCAGAAGAAAATAATGCAAGAAGAGTGTGTGTGTCCAGTCTCCAGCTTTGTCACAGCTAAAACCTGTAGATTAGTCATTAATTAAATTGAGGCAGGGTGAAAGACGTTACTTCCTTTCATCTGTTTAAGATATATCTTTTAGTGGCTTCTAATGATTATGGAAGTTGATAAGATGCAGACTTTTGACATTTTTGTTTTCTTTAAATTGCACAGAATGTAAATTTAACTATATTTATCATAAAAGCCAATATGAGATCTTGTACGTTCTTGTCATTTTATAGCTTGCATACATTTCTTCTGCTGGAGAAATAATTGCTTTAGCTTTGAGTGCTGACGAGGGGGTTGGGGCTTTTTTTTTCCTGTTAACTGTTTGGGGACCAGGGTTTCATGTACCCGACGTGCTGAAGAATGCCCCTGCACCGACAGCTGGGCTATCCACCCTCCCTCTGAGCTCTTGCTAAAGCTCTTGTAATGTTTGCTAAGGCCTATGGCTCTTAGTCATGCTCAGGTGACTAAATGTGTGATTTGTTCTTCTTGATACTTCAGTACCCTGAGAAAGGCTGGTTGGAGATTAAGACAACCTTGACTCCTTCCACTTGCAGTTGCCAGTGTGCATGTGATCATCATTTAGTCTTGCCAAAGGGATCTGGGGTTGCCTGTGCTTTGCATGAAATGAGTTAGTCCCTCTCCCGTTTTGGTTGGTGAGTTTCCATGGCCCCAGAAGCCCCACTGTGCCTCCTAATGACAGTCATAACCTAATTGATTCCCTCTGTGGAAGGAGTGGACATGGAGATGGCAGAAAGCTGAAGTTGCATCAAAACTGTGTAGAGAAAAGTTCTATGTCAGGGTCTCAGGAGCAGAAGGATACTTTTCATCCTTCAGAAATGCCTTCCCATGTGTTTTTAAAATAAGCAATGAATAAAATCTGGCTAGTACAAGATTTTCAGCACCCTTCAATTTTGTGTTTTGACCTTTAGTCCTACGTCTATGAGGTCCTCGATCAGGCTTTCCCTGTTACCATCTTTGATTTCCAATCATTCCTATAGATCTCTCTCCTTCCCAGGCCAGTCAGTCTCCTCTCCCTCCCCACACATGCCCCACTGATCACTTGGGTACAATTTTCACGTCCTGAAATGCTCCTTGAGAGAAGGCCCATGCAAGCCCTGGTGGCTACCAAATAACACTATACTCCAATGCTGTTCATTTGGAATGTGTTGCAAGAACTTTATTATTAATTAAATGTCTCCATAAGTATTTTAACTATCAGATATAATCAAAATAATTTTAATATATGGCAAGGTTGTCAGAAGATGACAAAGCAAGGTAAAAAAATAGTTGAGTCAAGGAAGGCCAATGTGTTTCAGCAGGCATTCAGCCAAGAGAGGGATATCCTTTCTTTTACTCCTCCAGAAAAACTGTCAAAGGAAAAGTATATTTGCTTCTGGTCAAAATTTAATGTGCAAATATAGGATCCATTAAAAAGAGATGATGGATCAAGGTCTTTACTGTCTAATTATTGATTAGCATCTTCTGCTTCACTGGTGAGTTTCATCTCTGCAATATTTCTGATTGATGGGAGATTATACACGCTTTACAATATGCCAGTGCCTCTGTATGATTTTGCCTTCAGAGCTAGCAAGCTTTCTTGCCTGAGCCTCATGTTCAAGCTTTTAGAGATATTCATTCCTATGTTGTAGGCACCTAACCTAGCTAACCAGCACTCCTGGGGTGCCCATATGGCCAGGAGAAAGAGAGGGCAGTTCAGAGCAGGACTTGAGCTTATGTACAGGGAACTCAGAGAGATTAGCTAGATATAATTTAGATGTTTAAAGTGGGATAGTGTGACTACTTCCCTGCACCTGTTATTACATGACTCATTCTTTCATTCAGGGCCCAGGTGGAAACACATTGATGTGGTTTGAGTGTAATATTATAACTAGAGATTGGTATCCATGTTATTACAAGTAGACAGCCCCAGCCCTTAAGACTGAACTTTTAAACTAGAGGACATAGCACTGCACAATTCCTCAGTCCTATCAACAAAATCATAGGTGCCCTGTATGGCCTGCTAGAAAATCAGCTAGAAATAGCCCATCCTTTCTTAATCACCAGCCCCCCATTTTTGAGGGTTTCATTTTGTTATCTGTTCAGCTTTCAGCAATTTTTATGGATTTTCCCAAGTTCTTACAAAGAGGCACCTTTGGGAAGGAATTCAGAGAATATGGAAGAGGCTTCTGCTAGGAACAGTCTGCAGACTGAAGATGGACCACAGGAAGTGTTGTCTTTTAGTCCCCAGTAAGCCCAGTAAGGATGGGGGGGTCCCATCCCCTCTCCACCACCCTCAAAGCCTTTTCACATCTAAATATGCAATGTCAATTACAATGTAATTAGGTCTTCTGGCTTGAGAACACAAAGACATAGACATATGTTCAGAGTTTGTGGTGAGGAACAGGAAAAAAACTTGAGTGTTTTCCAAATTCCTCACTTTTCCCATGGTCAGCTAGAGGAGGGCCAAGGAGTCATCTGCAAGTTGTGCAGATATTTTTTTTCACTGGTATTTCTGTTTGCTAATTTCAGTCGTTAATGATGAAAAATGTCTCGAGTCAGACACTTCCAGCCAGCTGTAATTCTGCTAGGCAATGTTCTCTCAAATATCTGCTCTTTTATTACAGTAGGTTGCCATGTCTTTATGTTTTTGCCACAACCTGGCTCATTCTTTTCAGTTGCTTTTATTTAGGAAAAGCATTCTTAAACCTGAAGATGTGAATGATTGAACAGCCCCCAGATACCCTGAACTTGAGATTTATCATTATGTATCTAAGGCTTTGCTTTACCAATCATAACATTTTATTCCCCTGTGCGGGGTTTAGTGCTTCCATTTGAAAACTCACCGTAACAAGGATGTCCTTATATATAGTAATAATTGTGTCTGTCCAGAAGCTATGTGAGTACAGCTATATTACTTTAAATGCACATTTAATTTTGCCTGGTATGTTTTTGCCTATTTGACTAGACCCACACTTAGTGTTTGTTTGAATCTGCTGATTTGCACATGAATATTGGACACTTAAAAATCGCTTGCCACTGATTTGCATGCACCTATTTTCTTTCATGTTAGCAAAACCTGCCAATCAGAAATAAAAGGGCACAAAAAAATGCAATAGCCAAGTATTCAAAGTGACCATTTAAGATGTGATTTTGTGTACAGAGCAAGCCTTTCTGTGCAGTAAACTGATAGGAATCACTTCTAGTTAAATCATAAATACATATTACAGTGAAACACTGTTGGACAGTGCTCTGTCATCAATCAGTCTGTGTTCTTGAGGACACTATTTTTCAAGATGCCTCCTTTAAGAATAAAGCCCTGTGTTGTAATGAATGTGTGCTAACTGATCCCCCAAGCCATTTGTTTGGTTTTGGTTTTGTTTTTTTTTTATTTGTATCAGTGTCAGAGTTGAGCTTCTGTAGGAAATTTTTTTGCAGTATTTTATTTGTAGTCCTCAAGTTAAGGACACACTCTTTATGCACCCAGAGTCTGCACTGGTTCGTTTATATCCTGCATTTTGTTAACATGTTACCGTGATTGCTGATTTTCATGACAATTGTTATTGTACCATCAGTGCTTAATGGCACGGCATCATTATTCAATGCTGGTCAATCAGGCACTAAGACATGTGCAAGACATCAGGCTGAACCCATATAGATGTCGTGCACTCCCCTGCTAATGAATGCAGTTTTATAGAAAGGTTTAAACACGGTTGGCATCCTTAATGTAAGGTTTGCAAAAGCTTATTTGGGAACTGCTTTGTGTTTATATGGAGTAGATCTAAACATGGCACAAACAGAGTTAGACCCATTGTGTGCGTGTATGTGTGAAGCTAAGGACAAGCACGAATCCTTTGGGGGTTTGAAATGTGGAAAGGCAGCACAATTTCTGCCAGGGCAGCAGTGAGGGGAATGGATTTTCCAGGAGCATCAGTGTTTGGTAGCACATGTGGGACCTGTTCTGCAGAGTGGTGGTTGCCCTGTGCAGTGCAGCAAGGAGGTGATCCTCAAAAGCAGGTGGTGTCCTGAATTTGGCACTGGCTGGAGGCACCCTCCAGCACAGCAGTGGTTGGAGATTAGGCACTCTGACCATAAGGGTCAGGCATCTGGAAAGGTGGAGCAGAAGGAAACTCGAGAGGAGAGGGATGTGCTTTCTGTGTTATTAGTCCAGAGTGCCCTTCCAGTACGTCAGTTAAAGTTACCCTTGCGTCTGCTTTAGTTACGGTTTCTGTGTGGTTTTGCACCCAAATATTTTGGGCTGCTGTCCATAATAAACTAGATGGAGCTTGGTTAAAAGCACAGATTTTTTGTCTCTTCTAACTCAAAGTACAATGAGCCCTTGTGCTCCTGGAGCCTCGAGTATGAAAGGAACAGTAGACATTGGCTGTTAACGAGCTCCCGAGCAGGGCTCCAGCAGAACTTGGTGTGAATTCAGTGCCTGAGCTGCATCAACTAAATGGTTAATTCATCTCATATCAACAGCACTGTGATTCATAATGTAAACTTGAGGAATCCTTGATGTTTCAGTCACACATTCCTCTTAATTTGGCCATGCATTCTTTTAAAGCTACAGTGTGCTAACTTAATAAAATGCAGCATGCAAATGCACAAGTTTTTGCCTTCAGGCATTTTAGCCATGGATGTTTCAATGGGTGTCTTCTTTCAAGTATATATTCTTTCCTAAATTATTTACCCTGTAAACATGCTTTGCATTTTCAAAGAAAAATCTGGGCTTCCTCATTCACCAGATTTTGTTGAATTTAAGGTGTAATAGAGATAAAAGACTATCATCTGCTTCTTGTGAGCATGTTAGCCTTTGGGATTTTTTTTTGTAGCGAGCTTAGGCCCCATTTTCTTCTCCTTTGGTATTATCACTCCCTCCCCCACTTAAATTCCTTGATGCTTTGCCTAGAGCAATACCCACTGGCAGTGTCTGGCTGTGACAGTACTATAGGCTTCCCTACAGATGGGTCCTGCCAATGCCAACCATTGTTCTACAACTGTGAGCTGGCTTGACTGTCTTGGATCACTCAAAACCCCCTTTCCTCTTCCTTTTTTCTTTACTCTAAAGGGTCGTCCTTGCCTGTTGACTTTGAGATCTGAAATGTGCTGACACCCAGAACTTGTGTTCTCTGTCTTAGCAGCAGCTCCCAGACTCCGATTTCAACAGGCACCACTGAGTCCTCCTTGGGACTGTCCTGCTGCTGCCAAAGAGCTCTGTCATTCTCCTCCCAGCCCCATCCTTTGGACAGTATGCAGTTAGTTTAATTTTACTTGCTCACTTGAAAGGAAAACAGTAAAACTCAGTGTTATTCTTTTTTTAAAGATATAGAATTAATCTTTAACTGTGGACTTGAATATTAAAAGTATATAATGCTTCAGTGTAAGAATCTGTTGATAATATCCATCCTATTTCATGATTAATTTGTTCCTTTTAATATGATATTCTTTTGCTGCACTGTGCAGACTAATTCAGATTCCTAGAAATTGAACTTTGATATGTATTTCCTAGATTCACACCGTAAGTGAACCTTCAATTAGCAGATACAGGTGGTGGCTGGCCTCACTCAGTGTTTTCTTGAGAAGGATTTTAGAGACACTGATTAAATAATCTTGCAATCAGGTGTGTACTGACAGGATATTAAAAATAAATATTAAAAATAATGATGATTTGGGGGACTTCATGCTTCTTTTTTCTTTTTCTTTAGTTTTGCTTCTCAGACAATGCAATGATTTTTTCGGTGGGCCAGAGATAGGAGGAGTTGATTTAAACACTCAGTATGTTATGTATGCCTTTGCCTAACTATGTGTTAGATTAAGCGAGTTTCACTCACAGTTAATCCTTTGTAAATTAGCATTATGGATGCCTTGGGGCCCACATCCCACAAATAAAATGGTTGTCAAGCCAGCTGCACTGTGTATTACTTAAGGCTGAATGTTTTAAGAGTTTTCATGCTTTTAATCTATTTCACTGCTGAGTTTCAATTTTGCTGAGTGTCCTTTCAGGAGTGATGAGGGCGAGTGAGTAAATATATATTCTGGTTTTCATGCATTTGCCTGGGCAAATCGTTTGTTATCAGGTGTTTGGCAGAGAATGTCACACCCCGCCACAAAAGAGAAGCTTGTAAGTTCAGGTGTTAAATTGAAGTGCAAACCAACAAGAACCAAAAGCCCTTAATTAGCTTTATTTTGTTAGCCTGCTACACTTTTTTTTTTTTTTTTAGGGAAAAAAAGAGTGAGAAACATCCCTCCCTCCTCCTCATCCTTTTGGCAGAGTAAATATTGCCTGTTAAGTTTGAATTAGCTGTCATCGCGAAAGAATTAATGCTGTGGTTGAGCCTTTCTAGTGAGGAAGGGAAAAATAAACGAGACAGATCTTAGTTCAGCTTTAAGTGATAAATGAGGACAAAGCAGCCCATTCATCTCCTGCTAGGAAAGTGGACACAAACACTAAAGCAGTTTTGCGGAAGACGTGTCAGCAAATGTGATCATTTTGTAACCTGTCAGGAGGATAGAGAGCTAGTCCTTTTAGAGTGTCACAGGGGAGGGTGTCTGTCTGATGTGACAGTTTTCATCCATCCATTTACTGCTTTTCCTTTAGGTGGGGGGTAAGCAAGGAGAGAGCTGGAGTTGGTTAAAACTGCATTTTTCTTTACACTTCCCAGTATAATTTATATGTATATCCACCCGCATCTAAATGAAAAACATTTACCAAGAAAAACTCCCCCCTGCTCTCTGGAGTTTCTTCTCTCTTTCACTGCGTGAAATATGCTCATTTTAACACATTACACTCCCTGTCTTCAAGTTGTACTAGGTTTGATGTTTCACATAACACAGTTTTACCTCTTCTTACCATTGTTTGGTTCTTGCAGACTTTGTTTTGTTTTGTTTTGCAGAAGCATGAGAAAAAAATTTATAACTTGGGGTGCTTTTATTGCACTTGGTTCTTGGGATTTTTTTTCTCCAATTTTTTTTTCTCCAATTCTGATGATAAGCTTCATGTACAAGTGTGTTTTGCAAAACTCCCTATTTATGAAGAGCCTGTGAAAATAATCTTCCTTCTCTGTGAAAATGGAATAACAAACAGTGAATTCTTACAATCCAAAATCCTCCTGTAAAATGCCTCAAATTCTACTGTTTCTTGATTTAGTAATTTTAATTGACCTATTAATTTTAGGAAGAACCTGAAGTGATGTGATGACTGATTTTAGAAGCAGGAATTTCTCCCAACAAATAATGGAAAAATATTAGGACTTTCTACTTCTGGCATTTTTTATTTTCACTAATCTTCATTTTTTTCATACTGCATAGAAATGTAACATTGCCTATTACCATAAGTAAAGGTATGCTACAGAGACAAGAGATGCTTTTACAACATAAGCTTCACAGTTTGACACTTGCTTCTTTATATCATCCTTTTCTTCAAAACTATCTTTTGTACTTTTCCCTTGGTATTTTAGTACAAGTGAGTATCTCATTGACATGTGTTTCCTTGAAATCTTGTTCCTTAATAGTAAAATCCCTTGAAAATTAATAAATTGTTTCTTTTCAGATTAAACTACTGAAGATTTCAGAATGGTTTTAAAAAATATAATGATATTTACTATTATAGACCACCCTGCTTGGATTGCATTGACTGAACACTATTTTTTCATTTGTTCTTAGAAGGTTAATAAATTGGAACATAATTTATTTAATTTATTCTAATATGTATATAAATTTATGCATAATTCAGAAAATTCTACTTCTTTCTTGAATACAAAAGTTGGATTTAACAGCAACATAAAGATATGGTTGGAAGCATATCTTGGACTAGAAATTGGGAGAAGTAAAAAATAATCAAGATACACAAAATGGTAGAGGGAATACAGAATTTGTGGGCATATGTCTTTTCTCCTTTTTTTTTGTACACTTCATTTTATAATTTTTTATATGTATTCTGCTGTTTTGATTTATTTTGTTTTATTCACTGCAATTTTTTCTGTCTCTTCTGCTTTTTTCCAGGATCATCCAAAACCGGATTTTGATCGTTGTGCTGGCAGTCATCATCATCTTCACCACCATGATGGCTATTTATTTTTCTGTCAGGGGACGCTGATATCTTTGTTCTTCACTAAACAGCAACAAACTGCTTGTTCTGAGTAATTAAGACAAAGTGGTCACATGAATCATTCTCTTGCACTGACAGAGTCTCCCTCTCTTTTCCACTCTTCAACTCAGGTGCAAGTGGTGTAAAATATTTTGTATTATTGATGGCATAGTTGATGGCATGTGGGGCTATTTTTTTCTTACATATTTGTCCTTATCTGAGTGTTTTCAGGATCTTAATATTTGTTGGAGTGAGGGCTTGTTCTGGTATAAAAAGACTTAATATGTGTTGAATTGTTCACAGACAATTATCCTGTAAGTTGCCAGAGTTTCATGAGGGAAGAGGGGTCTTTGCACTTTTCTTGTGCTGTGCAGGGTGTATGAATATCAAGCAGTATCTG